>NW_027446322.1:0-64761 GCF_038048845.1 Mixophyes fleayi | reverse complement strand
ATGATTCGATTCATGATTCATGATTTAATTCACTATTCATGATTCATGATTCATGATTCATTATTTGATTCCTGATTCAATTCATGATTCATGATTCAATTCATGATTTAATTTATGATTTATGATTCATGATTCAATTCATGATTCATGATTCATGATTCAATTCATGATTCATGATTTAATTCATGATTCATGATTCAATTCATGATTCATGAGTCATGATTCGATTCATGATTCATGATTTAATTCACTATTCATGATTCATGATTCATGATTCATTATTTGATTCCTGATTCAATTCATGATTCATGATTCAATTCATGATTTAATTTATGATTTATGATTCATGATTCAATTCATGATTCATGATTCATGATTCAATTCATGATTCATGATTTAATTCATGATTAATGATTCAATTCATGATTCATGATCCAATTCATGATTCATTTTAATATTCATGATTCATAATTCAATTCATGATTCTTGATTCAATTCATGATTCTTGATTCATGATTCATGATTCAATTCATGATTCATGATTCATGATTGGACTCATGATTCATGATTCAATTCATGATTCATTTTAATATTCATGATTCATAATTCAATTCATGATTCTTGATTCAATTCATGATTCTTGATTCATGATTCATGATTCAATTCATGATTCATGATTCATGATTGGACTCATGATTCATTATTCAAATCATGATTCATGATTCAATTCATAATTTATGATTCAATTCATGATTCATGATTCATGATTCAATTTATGATTTATGATTCATGATTCAATTCATGATTTATTATTCATGATTCATTTTATGATTCATGATTCATGATTCAATTCATGATTCATGATTCTTGATTCATGATTCATGATTCAATTTATGATTCATGATTCAAGATTTGATTTATTATTTATGATTCTTGATTCAATTCATGATTCATGATTCATGATTGGACTCATGATTCATTATTCAAATCATGATTCATGATTCAATTCATGAGTCATAATTCATTTCATGATTCATGATTCAATTCATAATTTATGATTCATGATTCAATTCATGATTTATGATTCATGATTCAATTCATGATTCATGATTCATGAATCATGATTCAATTCATGATTCATGATTCAATTCATGATTCATGATTCAATTCATGATTCATGAGTCATGATTCGATTCATGATTCATGATTTAATTCACTATTCATGATTCATGATTCGATTCATGATTCATTATTCGATTCCTGATTCAATTCATGATTCATGATTCAATTCATGATTTAATTTATGATTTATGATTCATGATTCAATTCATGATTCATGATTCATGATTCAATTCATTATTCATGATTTAATTCATGATTAATGATTCAATTTATGATTCATGATTCGAATTATGAATCATGATTAGATTCATGGTTCATGATTCATGATCCAATTCATGATTCATGATTTATGATTTATTTCATGATTCATGATTCAATTCATGATTCATGATTCAATTCATGATTCAATTCATGATTCATTTTAATATTCATGATTCATGATTCAATTCTTGATTCTTGATTCAATTCATGATTCTTGATTCATGATTCATGATTCAATTCATGATTCATGATTCAAGATTCAATTTATTATTTATGATTCTTGATTCAATTCATGATTCATGATTGGACTCATGATTCATTATTCAAATCATGATTCATGATTCAATTCATAATTTATGATTCAATTCATGATTCATGATTCATGATTCAATTTTTGATTTATGATTCATGATTCAATTCATGATTCATGATTTATGATTTATGATTCAATTCATGATTCATGATTCAATTCATGATTCATGATTCAATTCAAGATTCATGATTCAATTCATGATTCATGATTCGATTCATGTATCGATTCATGATTCGATTCATGTATCGATTCATGATTCATGATTCGATTCATGATTCATGATTCATGATTCAATTTATGTTTTATGATTCAATTCATGATTCATGATTCATGATTGATGATTGAAATCTTGATTCGTGATTCATTTATTGATTCATTTCATTATTCATGATTCTTGATGTATAACATGATTCATTATTCAATTCATGATTTATGATTCGATTCATGATTCATGATTCATGATTGAATTCATGATTCATGATTCAATTCATGATTCATAATTCGATTCATGATTCATGATTTAATTCATGATTCATGATTCATGATTTAATTCATGATTCGATTCATGATTCATGAATCATGATTCAATTCATGATTCATGATTTATGATTCAGGTTTCAATTCATGATTTATTATTCATGATTCAAATCATGATTCATGATTCTATTCATGATTCATGATTCAATTCATGATTCTTGATTCATGATTCGATTCATGATTCATCATTTATTATTCGATCCATGATTTAATTCATGATTCATGATTCGATTCATGATTCATGATTTATTATTTGATTCATGATTCAATTCATGATTCATGATTCAGTTCATGATTTATTATTCATGATTCAATTCATGATTCATGATTCATGATACGATTCATGATTCATGATTCGATTCATGATTCATGATTCAATTCATGATTCATGATTCATGATTCGATTCATGATTCGATTCATGATTCATGATTCGATTCATGATTTACTATTCGATTCATGATTCAATTCATGATTCATGATTCAATACATGATTCATGATTCAATTCATGATTCAATTCATGATTTATTATTCATGATTCAATTCATGATTCATGATTCATGATTCAATTCATGATTTATGATTCGATTCATGATTCAATTCATGATTCATGATTCAATTCATGATTCATGATTCATGATTCGATTCATGATTCATGATTCAATTCATGATTCATGATTCATGATTCGATTCATGAATCATGATTCGATTCATGATTTATTATTTGATTCATGATTCAATTCATGATTCATGATTCAATTTATGATTCATGATTCAATTCATGATTCAATTCATGATTTATTATTCATGATTCATGATTCATGATTCAATTCATGATTCATGAATCAATTCATGATTCATGATTCAATTCATGATACATGATTCAATTCATGATTCATGATTCAATTCATGATTCATGATTTGATTCATGAATCATGATTCGATTCATGATTCATGATTCATGATTCAATTCATGATTCTTGATTCAGGATTCATGATTCAATTTATGATTCATGATTCAAGATTTGATTTATTATTTATGATTCTTGATTCAATTCATGATTCATGATTCATGATTGGACTCATGATTCATTATGCAAATCATGATTCATGATTCAATTCATGAGTCATAATTCATTTCATGATTCATGATTCAATTCATAATTTATGATTCATGATTCAATTCATGATTTATGATTCATGATTCAATTCATGATTCACGATTCATGAATCATGATTCAATTCATGATTCATGATTCAATTCATGATTCATGATTCAATTCATGATTCATGAGTCATGATTCGATTCATGATTCATGATTTAATTCACTATTCATGAATCATGATTCATGATTCATTATTCGATTCCTGATTCAATTCATGATTCATGATTCAATTCATGATTTAATTTATGATTTATGATTCATGATTCAATTCATGATTCATGATTCATGATTCAATTCATGATTCATGATTTAATTCATGATTAATGATTCAATTCATGATTCATGATTCGATTCATGAATCATGATTAGATTCATGGTTCATGATTCATGATCCAATTCATGATTCATGATTTATGATTTAATTCATGATTCATGATTCAATTCATGATTCATGATTCAATTCATGATTCATGATTCAATTCATGATTTAATTCATGATTCATTTTAATATTCATGATTCATAATTCAATTCATGATTCTTGATTCAATTCATGATTCTTGATTCATGATTCATGATTCAATTCATGATTCATGATTCATCATTGGACTCATGATTCATTATTCAAATCATGATTCATGATTCAATTCATAATTTATGATTCAATTCATGATTCATGATTCATGATTCAATTTATGATTTATGATTCATGATTCAATTCATGATTTATTATTCATGATTCATTTTATGATTCATGATTCATGATTCAATTCATGATTCATGATTCTTGATTCATGATTCATGATTCAATTTATGATTCATGATTCAAGATTTGATTTATTATTTATGATTCTTGATTCAATTCATGATTCATGATTCATGATTGGACTCATGATTCATTATTCAAATCATGATTCATGATTCAATTCATGAGTCATAATTCATTTCATGATTCATGATTCAATTCATAATTTATGATTCATGATTCAATTCATGATTTATGATTCATGATTCAATTCATGATTCACGATTCATGAATCATGATTCAATTCATGATTCATGATTCAATTCATGATTCATGATTCAATTCATGATTCATGAGTCATGATTCGATTCATGATTCATGATTTAATTCACTATTCATGAATCATGATTCATGATTCATTATTCGATTCCTGATTCAATTCATGATTCATGATTCAATTCATGATTTAATTTATGATTTATGATTCATGATTCAATTCATGATTCATGATTCATGATTCAATTCATGATTCATGATTTAATTCATGATTAATGATTCAATTCATGATTCATGATTCGATTCATGAATCATGATTAGATTCATGGTTCATGATTCATGATCCAATTCATGATTCATGATTTATGATTTAATTCATGATTCATGATTCAATTCATGATTCATGATTCAATTCATGATTCATGATTCAATTCATGATTCAATTCATGATTCATTTTAATATTCATGATTCATGATTCAATTCATGATTCTTGATTCAATTCATGATTCTTGATTCATGATTCATGATTCAATTCATGATTCATGATTCAAGATTCGATTTATTATTTATGATTCATGATTCAATTCATGATTCATGATTCTTGATTCATGATTCATGATTCAATTTATGATTCATGATTCAAGATTTGATTTATTATTTATGATTCTTGATTCAATTCATGATTCATGATTCATGATTGGACTCATGATTCATTATTCAAATCATGATTCATGATTCAATTCATGAGTCATAATTCATTTCATGATTCATGATTCAATTCATAATTTATGATTCATGATTCAATTCATGATTTATGATTCATGATTCAATTCATGATTCACGATTCATGAATCATGATTCAATTAATGATTCATGATTCAATTCATGATTCATGATTCAATTCATGATTCATGAGTCATGATTCGATTCATGATTCATGATTTAATTCACTATTCATGATTCATGATTCATGATTCATTATTCGATTCCTGATTCAATTCATGATTCATGATTCAATTCATGATTTAATTTATGATTTATGATTCATGATTCAATTCATGATTCATGATTCATGATTCAATTCATGATTCATGATTTAATTCATGATTAATGATTCAATTCATGATTCATGATTCGATTCATGAATCATGATTAGATTCATGGTTCATGATTCATGATCCAATTCATGATTCATTTTAATATTCATGATTCATAATTCAATTCATGATTCTTGATTCAATTCATGATTCTTGATTCATGATTCATGATTCAATTCATGATTCATGATTCATGATTGGACTCATGATTCATGATTCAATTCATGATTTATGATTCATGATTCAATTCATGATTCATGATTCATGAATCATGATTCAATTCATGATTCATGATTCAATTCATGATTCATGATTCAATTCATGATTCATGAGTCATGATTCGATTCATGATTCATGATTTAATTCACTATTCATGATTCATGATTCGATTCATGATTCATTATTCGATTCCTGATTCAATTCATGATTCATGATTCAATTCATGATTTAATTTATGATTTATGATTCATGATTCAATTCATGATTCATGATTCATGATTCAATTCATTATTCATGATTTAATTCATGATTAATGATTCAATTTATGATTCATGATTCGAATTATGAATCATGATTAGATTCATGGTTCATGATTCATGATCCAATTCATGATTCATGATTTATGATTTAATTCATGATTCATGATTCAATTCATGATTCATGATTCAATTCATGATTCATGATTCAATTCATGATTCAATTCATGATTCATTTTAATATTCATGATTCATGATTCAAATCATGATTCTTGATTCAATTCATGATTCTTGATTCATGATTCATGATTCAATTCATGATTCATGATTCAAGATTCGATTTATTATTTATGATTCTTGATTCAATTCATGATTCATGATTGGACTCATGATTCATTATTCAAATCATGATTCATGATTCAATTCATAATTTATGATTCAATTCATGATTCATGATTCATGATTCAATTTATGATTTATGATTCATGATTCAATTCATGATTCATGATTTATGATTTATGATTCAATTCATGATTCATGATTCAATTCATGATTCATGATTCAATTCAAGATTCATGATTCAATTCATGATTCATGATTCGATTCATGTATCGATTCATGATTCATGATTCGATTCATGATTCATGATTCATGATTCAATTTATGTTTTATGATTCAATTCATGATTCATGAATCAATAAATGATTCATGATTCATGATTGATGATTGAAATCATGATTCGTGATTCATTTAATGATTCATTTCATTATTCATGATTCTTGATGTATAACATGATTCATTATTCAATTCATGATTTATGATTCGATTCATGATTCATGATTCATGATTGAATTCATGATTCATGATTCAATTCATGATTCATAATTCGATTCATGATTCATGATTTAATTCATGATTCATGATTCATGATTTAATTCATGATTCGATTCATGATTCATGAATCATGATTCAATTCATGATTCATGATTTATGATTCAGGTTTCAATTCATGATTTATTATTCATGATTCAAATCATGATTCATGATTCTATTCATGATTCATGATTCAATTCATGATTCTTGATTCATGATTCGATTCATGATTCATGATTTATTATTCGATCCATGATTTAATTCATGATTCATGATTCGATTCATGATTCATGATTTATTATTTGATTCATGATTCAATTCATGATTCATGATTCAGTTCATGATTTATTATTCATGATTCAATTCATGATTCATGATTCATGATTCGATTCATGATTCGATTCATGATTCATGATTCAATTCATGATTCATGATTCATGATTCGATTCATGATTCATGATTCGATTCATGATTTACTATTCGATTCATGATTCAATTCATGATTCATGATTCAATACATGATTCATGATTCAATTCATGATTCAATTCATGATTTATTATTCATGATTCAATTCATTATTCATGATTCATGATTCAATTCATGATTTATGATTCGATTCATGATTCAATTTATGATTCATGATTCATGATTCGATTCATGATTCATGATTCAATTCATGATTCATGATTCATGATTCGATTCATGAATCATGATTCGATTCATGATTTATTATTTGATTCATGATTCAATTCATGATTCATGATTCAATTCATGATTCATGATTCAATTCATGATTCAATTCATGATTTATTATTCATGATTCAATTCATGATTCATGATTCATGATTCAATTCATGATTCATGAATCAATTCATGATTCATGATTCAATTCATGATACATGATTCAATTCATGATTCATGATTCAATTCATGATTCATGATTCGATTCATGAATCATAATTCGATTCATGATTCATGATTCATGATTCATGATTCATGATTCAATTCATGATTCATGATTCTTGATTCAGGATTCATGATTCAATTTATGATTCATGATTCAAGATTTGATTTATTATTTATGATTCTTGATTCAATTCATGATTCATGATTGGACTCATGATTCATTATTCAAATCATGATTCATGATTCAATTCATAATTTATGATTCATGATTCAATTCATGATTCATGATTCATGATTCAATTCATGATTCACGATTCATGAATCATGATTCAATTCATGATTCATGATTCAATTCATGATTCATGATTCAATTCATGATTCATGAGTCATGATTCGATTCATGATTCATGATTTAATTCACTATTCATGATTCATGATTCGATTCATGATTCATTATTCGATTCCTGATTCATTTCATGATTCATGATTCAATTCATGATTTAATTTATGATTTATGATTCATGATTCAATTCATGATTCATGATTCATGATTCATGATTTAATTCATGATTAATGATTCAATTCATGATTCATGATTCGATTCATGAATCATGATTAGATTCATGGTTCATGATTCATGATCCAATTCATGATTCATGATTTATGATTTAATTCATGATTCATGATTCAATTCATGATTCATGATTCAATTCATGATTCAATTCATGATTCATTTTAATATTCATGATTCATGATTCAATTCATGATTCTTGATTCAATTCATGATTCTTGATTCATGATTCATGATTCAATTCATGATTCATGATTCAAGATTCGATTTATTATTTATGATTCTTGATTCAATTCATGATTCATGATTCATGATTGGACTCATGATTCATTATTCAAATCATGATTCATGATTCAATTCATAATTTATGATTCAATTCATGATTCATGATTCATGATTCAATTTATGATTTATGATTCATGATTCAATTCATGATTCATGATTTATGATTTATGATTCAATTCATGATTCATGATTAAATTCATGATTCATGATTCAATTCAAGATTCATGATTCAATTCATGATTCATGATTCGATTCATGTATCGATTCATGATTCATGATTCGATTCATGATTCATGATTCATGATTCAATTCATGTTTTATGATTCAATTCATGATTCATGAATCAATAAATGATTCATGATTCATGATTGATGATTGAAATCATGATTCGTGATTCATTTAATGATTCATTTCATTATTCATGATTCTTGATGTATAACATGATTCATTATTCAATTCATGATTTATGATTCGATTCATGATTCATGATTCATGATTGAATTCATGATTCATGATTAAATTCATGATTCATAATTCATGATTCATGATTCATGATTTAATTCATGATTCGATTCATGAATCATGATTCAATTCATGATTCATGATTTATGATTCAGGTTTCAATTCATGATTTATTATTCATGATTCAAATCATGATTCATGATTCTATTCATGATTCATGATTCAATTCATGATTCTTGATTCATGATTCGATTCATGATTCATGATTTATTATTCGATCCATGATTTAATTCATGATTCATGATTCGATTCATGATTCATGATTTATTATTTGATTCATGATTCAATTCATGATTCATGATTCAGTTCATGATATATTATTCATGATTCAATTCATGATTCATGATTCATGATTCGATTCATGATTCATGATTCATGATTCAATTTATGTTTTATGATTCAATTCATGATTCATGAATCAATAAATGATTCATGATTCATGATTGATGATTGAAATCATGATTCGTGATTCATTTAATGATTCATTTCATTATTCATGATTCTTGATGTATAACATGATTCATTATTCAATTCATGATTTATGATTCGATTCATGATTCATGATTCATGATTGAATTCATGATTCATGATTCAATTCATGATTCATAATTCGATTCATGATTCATGATTTAATTCATGATTCATGATTCATGATTTAATTCATGATTCGATTCATGATTCATGAATCATGATTCAATTCATGATTCATGATTTATGATTCAGGTTTCAATTCATGATTTATTATTCATGATTCAAATCATGATTCATGATTCTATTCATGATTCATGATTCAATTCATGATTCTTGATTCATGATTCGATTCATGATTCATGATTTATTATTCGATCCATGATTTAATTCATGATTCATGATTCGATTCATGATTCATGATTTATTATTTGATTCATGATTCAATTCATGATTCATGATTCAGTTCATGATTTATTATTCATGATTCAATTCATGATTCATGATTCATGATTCGATTCATGATTCGATTCATGATTCATGATTCAATTCATGATTCATGATTCATGATTCGATTCATGATTCATGATTTGATTCATGATTTACTATTCGATTCATGATTCAATTCATGATTCATGATTCAATACATGATTCATGATTCAATTCATGATTCAATTCATGATTTATTATTCATGATTCAATTCATGATTCATGATTCATGATTCAATTCATGATTTATGATTCGATTCATGATTCAATTTATGATTCATGATTCATGATTCGATTCATGATTCATGATTCAATTCATGATTCATGATTCGATTCATGAATCATGATTCGATTCATGATTTATTATTTGATTCATGATTCAATTCATGATTCATGATTCAATTCATGATTCATGATTCAATTCATGATTCAATTCATGATTTATTATTCATGATTCAATTCATGATTCATGATTCATGATTCAATTCATGATTCATGAATCAATTCATGATTCATGATTCAATTCATGATACATGATTCAATTCATGATTCATGATTCAATTCATGATTCATGATTCGATTCATGAATCATAATTCGATTCATGATTCATGATTCATGATTCAATTCATGATTCATGATTCTTGATTCAGGATTCATGATTCAATTTATGATTCATGATTCAAGATTTGATTTATTATTTATGATTCTTGATTCAATTCATGATTCATGATTGGACTCATGATTCATTATTCAAATCATGATTCATGATTCAATTCATGAGTCATAATTAATTTCATGATTCATGATTCAATTCATAATTTATGATTCATGATTCAATTCATGATTCATGATTCATGATTCAATTCATGATTCACGATTCATGAATCATGATTCAATTCATGATTCATGATTCAATTCATGATTCATGATTCAATTCATGATTCATGAGTCATGATTCGATTCATGATTCATGATTTAATTCACTATTCATGATTCATGATTCGATTCATGATTCATTATTCGATTCCTGATTCATTTCATGATTTAATTTATGATTTATGATTCATGATTCAATTCATGATTCATGATTCATGATTCAATTCATGATTCATGATTTAATTCATGATTAATGATTCAATTCATGATTCATGATTCGATTCATGAATCATGATTAGATTCATGGTTCATGATTCATGATCCAATTCATGATTCATGATTTATGATTTAATTCATGATTCATGATTCAATTCATGATTCATGATTCAATTCATGATTCAATTCATGATTCATTTTAATATTCATGATTCATGATTCAATTCATGATTCTTGATTCAATTCATGATTCTTGATTCATGATTCATGATTCAATTCATGATTCATGATTCAAGATTCGATTTATTATTTATGATTCTTGATTCAATTCATGATTCATGATTCATGATTGGACTCATGATTCATTATTCAAATCATGATTCATGATTCAATTCATAATTTATGATTCAATTCATGATTCATGATTCAATTTATGATTTATGATTCATG
Source organism: Mixophyes fleayi (assembly GCF_038048845.1). NCBI lineage: Eukaryota > Metazoa > Chordata > Amphibia > Anura > Limnodynastidae > Mixophyes > Mixophyes fleayi. The sequence goes on along the minus strand of NW_027446322.1, from coordinate 53,112 downwards.
ATTCAATTCATGATTCATGATTTATGATTTATGATTCAATTCATGATTCATGATTCAATTCATGATTCATGATTCAATTCAAGATTCATGATTCAATTCATGATTCATGATTCGATTCATGTATCGATTCATGATTCATGATTCGATTCATGATTCATGATTCATGATTCAATTCATGTTTTATGATTCAATTCATGATTCATGAATCAATAAATGATTCATGATTCATGATTGATGATTGAAATCATGATTCGTGATTCATTTAATGATTCATTTCATTATTCATGATTCTTGATGTATAACATGATTCATTATTCAATTCATGATTTATGATTCGATTCATGATTCATGATTCATGATTGAATTCATGATTCATGATTCAATTCATGATTCATAATTCATGATTCATGATTCATGATTTAATTCATGATTCGATTCATGATTCATGAATCATGATTCAATTCATGATTCATGATTTATGATTCAGGTTTCAATTCATGATTTATTATTCATGATTCAAATCATGATTCATGATTCTATTCATGATTCATGATTCAATTCATGATTCTTGATTCATGATTCGATTCATGATTCATGATTTATTATTCGATCCATGATTTAATTCATGATTCATGATTCGATTCATGATTCATGATTTATTATTTGATTCATGATTCAATTCATGATTCATGATTCAGTTCATGATATATTATTCATGATTCAATTCATGATTCATGATTCATGATTCGATTCATGATTCATGATTCGATTCATGATTCATGATTCAATTCATGATTTACTATTCGATTCATTATTCAATTCATGATTCATGATTCAATACATGATTCATGATTCAATTCATGATTCAATTCATGATTTATTATTCATGATTCAATTCATGATTCATGATTCATGATTCAATTCATGATTTATGATTCGATTCATGATTCAATTCATGATTCATGATTCAATTCATGATTCATGATTCATGATTCGATTCATGAATCATCATTCGATTCATGATTTATTATTTGATTCATGATTCAATTCATGATTCATGATTCAATTCATGATTCAATTCATGATTTATTATTCATGATTCAATTCATGATTCATGATTCATGATTCAATTCATGATTCATGAATCAATTCATGATTCATGATTCAATTCATGATACATGATTCAATTCATGATTCATGATTCAATTCATGATTCATGATTCGATTCATGAATCATGATTCGATTCATGATTCATGATTCATGATCCAGTTCATGATTCATGATTTAATTCATGATTCTTGATTCATGATTCATGATTCAATTCATGATTCATGATTTAATTCATGATTCTTGATATATGATTCATGATTCAATTCATGATTCATGATTCAAGATTTGATTTATTATATATGATTCTTGATTCAATTCATAATTCATGATTCATGATTGGACTCATGATTCATTATTCAAATCATGATTCATGATTCAATTCATGAGTCATAATTCATTTCATGATTCATGATTCAATTCATAATTTATGATTCATGATTCAATTCATGATTCATGAGTCATGATTCGATTCATGATTCATGATTTATTTCACTATTCATGATTCATGATTCGATTCATAATTCATTATTCGATTCCTGATTCAATTCATGATTCATGATTCAATTCATGATTTAATTTATGATTTATGATTCATGATTCAATTCATGATTCATGATTCAATTCATGATTCATGATTTAATTCATGATTCATGATTCAATTCATGATTCATGATTCGATTCATGAATCATGATTAGATTCATGGTTCATGATTCATGATCCAATTCATGATTCATGATTCAATTCATGATTCATGATTCAATTCATGATTCATTTTAATATTCATGATTCATGATTCAATTCATGATTCTTGATTCAATTCATGATTCTTGATTCATGATTCATGATTCAATTCATGATTCATGATTCAAGATTCGATTTATTATTTATGATTCTTGATTCAATTCATGATTCATGATTCATGATTGGACTCATGATTCATTATTCAAATCATGATTCATGATTCAATTCATAATTTATGATTCAATTCATGATTCATGATTCATGATTCAATTTATGATTTATGATTCATGATTCAATTCATGATTCATGATTCATGATTTATGATTTATGATTCAATTCATGATTCATGATTCAATTCATGATTCATGATTCAATTCAAGATTCATGATTCAATTCATGATTCATGATTCGATTCATGTATCGATTCATGATTCATGATTCGATTCATGATTCATGATTCATGATTCAATTCATGTTTTATGATTCAATTCATGATTCATGAATCAATAAATGATTCATGATTCATGATTGATGATTGAAATCATGATTCGTGATTCATTTAATGATTCATTTCATTATTCATGATTCTTGATGTATAACATGATTCATTATTCAATTCATGATTTATGATTCGATTCATGATTCATGATTCATGATTGAATTCATGATTCATGATTCAATTCATGATTCATAATTCGATTCATGAATCATGATTTAATTCATGATTCATGATTCATGATTTAATTCATGATTTGATTCATGATTCATGAATCATGATTCAATTCATGATTCATGATTTATGATTCAGGTTTCAATTCATGATTTAATTCATGATTCAATTCATGATTCATGATTTATGATTCAATTCATGATTCAATTCATGATTCATGATTCAATTAATAAATCATGATTCATGATTCAATTTATGATTCAATTCATGATTCATTTTATGATTCATGATTCATGATTCAATTCATGATTCATGATTCAATTCATAATTCATGATTCATGATTCATGATTCAATTCATGATTCATGATTCAAGATTCAATTTATTATTTATGATTCTTGATTCAAATCATGATTCATGATTCAATTCATGATTTATGATTCAATTCATGATTTATGATTCAATTCATGATTCATGATTCATAATTCAATTCATGAGTCATGATTCATTTCATGATTCATGATTCAATTAATGATTCATGATTCGATTCATGATTCATGATTCAAATCATGATTCATGATTCTATTCATGATTCATGATTCAATTCATGATTCTTGATTCATGATTCGATTCATGATTCATGATTTATTATTCGATCCATGATTTAATTCATGATTCATGATTCGATTCATGATTCATGATTTATTATTTGATTCATGATTCAATTCATGATTCATGATTCAGTTCATGATATATTATTCATGATTCAATTCATGATTCATGATTCATGATTCGATTCATGATTCATGATTCGATTCATGATTCATGATTCAATTCATGATTTACTATTCGATTCATTATTCAATTCATGATTCATGATTCAATTCATGATTCATGATTCAATTCATGATTCAATTCATGATTTATTATTCATGATTCAATTCATGATTCATGATTCATGATTCAATTCATGATTCATGAATCAATTCATGATTCATGATTCAATTCATGATACATGATTCAATTCATGATTCATGATTCAATTCATGATTCATGATTCGATTCATGAATCATGATTCGATTCATGATTCATGATTCATGATCCAGTTCATGATTCATGATTTAATTCATGATTCTTGATTCATGATTCATGATTCAATTCATGATTCATGATTTAATTCATGATTCTTGATTCATGATTCATGATTCAATTCATGATTCATGATTCAAGATTTGATTTATTATATATGATTCTTGATTCAATTCATGATTCATGATTCATGATTGGACTCATGATTCATTATTCAAATCATGATTCATGATTCAATTCATGAGTCATAATTCATTTCATGATTCATGATTCAATTCATAATTTATGATTCATGATTCAATTCATGATTCATGAGTCATGATTCGATTCATGATTCATGAATTATTTCACTATTCATGATTCATGATTCGATTCATAATTCATTATTCGATTCCTGATTCAATTCATGATTCATGATTCAATTCATGATTTAATTTATGATTTATGATTCATGATTCAATTCATGATTCATGATTCAATTCATGATTCATGATTTAATTCATGATTCATGATTCAATTCATGATTCATGATTCGATTCATGAATCATGATTAGATTCATGGTTCATGATTCATGATCCAATTCATGATTCATGATTCAATTCATGATTCATGATTCAATTCATGATTCATTTTAATATTCATGATTCATGATTCAATTCATGATTCTTGATTCAATTCATGATTCTTGATTCATGATTCATGATTCAATTCATGATTCATGATTCAAGATTCGATTTATTATTTATGATTCTTGATTCAATTCATGATTCATGATTCATGATTGGACTCATGATTCATTATTCAAATCATGATTCATGATTCAATTCATAATTTATGATTCAATTCATGATTCATGATTCATGATTCAATTTATGATTTATGATTCATGATTCAATTCATGATTCATGATTCATGATTTATGATTTATGATTCAATTCATGATTCATGATTCAATTCATGATTCATGATTCAATTCAAGATTCATGATTCAATTCATGATTCATGATTCGATTCATGTATCGATTCATGATTCATGATTCGATTCATGATTCATGATTCATGATTCAATTCATGTTTTATGATTCAATTCATGATTCATGAATCAATAAATGATTCATGATTCATGATTGATGATTGAAATCATGATTCGTGATTCATTTAATGATTCATTTCATTATTCATGATTCTTGATGTATAACATGATTCATTATTCAATTCATGATTTATGATTCGATTCATGATTCATGATTCATGATTGAATTCATGATTCATGATTCAATTCATGATTCATAATTCGATTCATGAATCATGATTTAATTCATGATTCATGATTCATGATTTAATTCATGATTTGATTCATGATTCATGAATCATGATTCAATTCATGATTCATGATTTATGATTCAGGTTTCAATTCATGATTTAATTCATGATTCAATTCATGATTCATGATTTATGATTCAATTCATGATTCAATTCATGATTCATGATTCAATTAATAAATCATGATTCATGATTCAATTTATGATTCAATTCATGATTCATTTTATGATTCATGATTCATGATTCAATTCATGATTCATGATTCAATTCATAATTCATGATTCATGATTCATGATTCAATTCATGATTCATGATTCAAGATTCAATTTATTATTTATGATTCTTGATTCAAATCATGATTCATGATTCAATTCATGATTTATGATTCAATTCATGATTTATGATTCAATTCATGATTCATGATTCATAATTCAATTCATGAGTCATGATTCATTTCATGATTCATGATTCAATTAATGATTCATGATTCGATTCATGATTCATGATTCAATTCATGATTTATGATTCGATTCATGATTCGATTCATGATTCATGATTCGATTCATGATTCGATTCATGATTCATAATTCATGATTCATGATTCAATTCATGTTTTATGATTCAATTCATGATTCATGATTCAATTCATGATTCATGATTCATGATTGATGATTCAAATCATGATTCGTGATTCATTTCATGATTCATTTCATTATTCATGATTCATGATTCATGATTCAATTCATGATTCATAATTCGATTCATGATTCATGATTTAATTCATGATTCATGATTCAAGATTCAATTCATGATTCGATTCATGATTCATGATTCAATTCATGATTCATAATTCAATTCATGATTCATGATTCATGATTCATGAATCATGATGCGATTCATGATTCATGTTTCAATTCATGATGCAATTTATTATTCATGATTCAATTCATGATTCAATTTATGATTGAATTCATGATTCATGATTCATGATTCAATTCATGATTCATAATTCGATTCATGATTCATGATTTAATTCATGATTCATGATTCAAGATTCAATTCATGATTCGATTCATGATTCATGATTCAATTCGTGAATCATGATTCAATTCATGATTCAATTTATGATTGAATTCATGATTCATGATTCATGATTCAATTCATGATTCATAATTCGATTCATGATTCATGATTTAATTCATGATTCATGATTCAAGATTCAATTCATGATTCGATTCATGATTCATGATTCAATTCGTGAATCATGATTCAATTCATAATTCATGATTCATGATTCATAATTCGATTCATGATTCATGATTTAATTCATGATTCATGATTCAAGATTCAATTCATGATTCGATTCATGATTCATGATTCAATTCGTGAATCATGATTCAATTCATAATTCATGATTCATGATTCAATTCATGATTCAATTTATGATTCATAATTCATGATTTAATTCATATTTCATGATTCATAATTCAATTCATGATTCATGATTCATGATTCAATTCATGATTCATGATTCATGATTCAATTCATGATTCATGATTCATGATTTATGATTTATGATTCAATTCATGAGTCATAATTCATTTCATGATTCATGATTCAATTCATAATTTATGATTCATGATTCAATTCATGATTTATGATTCATGATTCAATTCATGATTCATGATTCATGAATCATGATTCAATTCATGATTCATGATTCAATTCATGATTCATGATTCAATTCATGATTCATGAGTCATGATTCGATTCATGATTCATGATTTATTTCACTATTCATGATTCATGATTCGATTCATGATTCATTATTCGATTCCTGATTCAATTCATGATTCATGATTCAATTCATGATTTAATTTATGTTTTATGATTCATGATTCAATTCATGATTCATGATTCAATTCATGATTCATGATTTAATTCATGATTAATGATTCATTTCACTATTCATGATTCATGATTCGATTCATGATTCATTATTCGATTCCTGATTCAATTCATGTTTCATGATTCAATTCATGATTTAATTTATGATTTATGATTCATGATTCAATTCATGATTCATGATTCAATTCATGATTCATGATTTAATTCATGATTAATGATTCAATTCATGATTCATGATTCGATTCATGAATCATGATTAGATTCATGGTTCATGATTCATGATCCAATTCATGATTCATGATTTATGATTTAATTCATGATTCATGATTCAATTCATGATTCATGATTCAATTCATGATTCAATTCATGATTCATTTTAATATTCATGATTCATGATTCAATTCATGATTCTTGATTCAATTCATGATTCTTGATTCATGATTCATGATTCAATTCATGATTCATGATTCAAGATTCGATTTATTATTTATGATTCTTGATTCAATTCATGATTCATGATTGGACTCATGATTCATTATTCAAATCATGATTCATGATTCAATTCATAATTTATGATTCAATTCATGATTCATGATTCATGATTCAATTTATGATTTATGATTCATGATTCAATTCATGATTCATGATTCAATTCAAGATTCATGATTCAATTCATGATTCATGATTCGATTCATGTATCGATTCATGATTCATGATTCGATTCATGATTCATGATTCATGATTCAATTCATGTTTTATGATTCAATTCATGATTCATGAATCAATAAATGATTCATGATTCATGATTGATGATTGAAATCATGATTCGTGATTCATTTAATGATTCATTTCATTATTCATGATTCTTGATGTATAACATGATTCATTATTCAATTCATGATTTATGATTCGATTCATGATTCATGATTCATGATTGAATTCATGATTCATGATTCAATTCATGATTCATAATTTGATTCATGATTCATGATTTAATTCATGATTCATGATTCATGATTTAATTCATGATTCGATTCATGATTCATGAATCATGATTCAATTCATGATTCATTATTTATGATTCAGGTTTCAATTCATGATTTAATTCATGATTCAATTCATGATTCATGATTTATGATTCAATTCATGATTCAATTCATGATTCATGATTCAATTAATAAATCATGATTCATGATTCAATTCATGATTCAATTCATGATTCATTTTATGATTCATGATTCAATTCATGATTCATGATTCAATTCATAATTCATGATTCATGATTCATGATTCGATTCATGAATCATGATTCGATTCATGATTTATTATTTGATTCATGATTCAATTCATGATTCATGATTCAATTCATGATTCAATTCATGATTTATTATTCATGATTCAATTCATGATTCATGATTCATGATTCAATTCATGATTCATGAATCAATTCATGATTCAGGATTCAATTCATGATACATGATTCAATTCATGATTCATGATTCAATTCATGATTCATGATTCGATTCATGAATCATGATTCGATTCATGATTCATGATTCATGATCCAGTTCATGATTCATGATTTAATTCATGATTCTTGATTCATGATTCATGATTCAATTCATGATTCATGATTTAATTCATGATTCTTGATTCATGATTCTTGATTCAATTCATGATTCATGATTCATGATTGGACTCATGATTCATTATTCAAATCATGATTCATGATTCAATTCATGAGTCATAATTCATTTCATGATTCATGATTCAATTCATAATTTATGATTCATGATTCAATTAATGATTCATGAGTCATGATTCGATTCATGATTCATGATTTATTTCACTATTCATGATTCATGATTCGATTCATGATTTAATTTATGATTTATGATTCATGATTCAATTCATGATTCATGATTCAATTCATGATTCATGATTTAATTCATGATTAATGATTCAATTCATGATTCATGATTCGATTCATGAATCATGATTAGATTCATGGTTCATGATTCATGATCCAATTCATGATTCATGATTCAATTCATGATTCATGATTCAATTCATGATTCAATTCATGATTCATTTTAATATTCATGATTCATGATTCAATTCATGATTCTTGATTCAATTCATGATTCTTGATTCATGATTCATGATTCAATTCATGATTCATGATTCAAGATTCGATTTATTATTTATGATTCTTGATTCAATTCATGATTCATGATTCATGATTGGACTCATGATTCATTATTCAAATCATGATTCATGATTCAATACATAATTTATGATTCAATTCATGATTCATGATTCATGATTCAATTTATGATTTATGATTCATGATTCAATTCATGATTCATGATTCATGATTTATGATTTATGATTCAATTCATGATTCATGATTCAATTCATGATTCATGATTCAATTCAAGATTCATGATTCAATTCATGATTCATGATTCGATTCATGTATCGATTCATGATTCATGATTCGATTCATGATTCATGATTCATGATTCAATTCATGTTTTATGATTCAATTCATGATTCATGAATCAATAAATGATTCATGATTCATGATTGATGATTGAAATCATGATTTGTGATTCATTTAATGATTCATTTCATTATTCATGATTCTTGATGTATAACATGATTCATTATTCAATTCATGATTTATGATTCGATTCATGATTCATGATTCATGATTGAATTCATGATTCATGATTCAATTCATGATTCATAATTCGATTCATGAATCATGATTTAATTCATGATTCATGATTCATGATTTAATTCATGATTTGATTCATGATTCATGAATCATGATTCAATTCATGATTCATGATTTATGATTCAGGTTTCAATTCATGATTTAATTCATGATTCAATTCATGATTCATGATTTATGATTCAATTCATGATTCAATTCATGATTCATGATTCAATTAATAAATCATGATTCATGATTCAATTTATGATTCAATTCATGATTCATTTTATGATTCATGATTCATGATTCAATTCATGATTCATGATTCAATTCATAATTCATGATTCATGATTCATGATTCAATTCATGATTCATGATTCAAGATTCAATTTATTATTTATGATTCTTGATTCAAATCATGATTCATGATTCAATTCATGATTTATGATTCAATTCATGATTTATGATTCAATTCATGATTCATGATTCATAATTCAATTCATGAGTCATGATTCATTTCATGATTCATGATTCAATTAATGATTCATGATTCGATTCATGATTCATGATTCAATTCATGATTTATGATTCGATTCATGATTCGATTCATGATTCGTGATTCATTTCATGATTCATTTCATTATTCATGATTCATGATTCATGATTCAATTCATGATTCATAATTCGATTCATGATTCATGATTTAATTCATGATTCATGATTCAAGATTCAATTCATGATTCGATTCATGATTCATGATTCAATTCATGATTCATAATTCAATTCATGATTCATGATTCATGATTCATGATTCAGGATTCAATTCATGATTCAATTCATGATTCATGAATCATGATGCGATTCATGATTCATGTTTCAATTCATGATGCAATTTATTATTCATGATTCAATTCATGATTCAATTTATGATTGAATTCATGATTCATGATTCATGATTCAATTCATGATTCATAATTCGATTCATGATTCATGATTTAATTCATGATTCATGATTCAAGATTCAATTCATGATTCGATTCATGATTCATGATTCAATTCGTGAATCATGATTCAATTCATGATTCAATTTATGATTGAATTCATGATTCATGATTCATGATTCAATTCATGATTCATAATTCGATTCATGATTCATGATTTAATTCATGATTCATGATTCAAGATTCAATTCATGATTCAATTCATGATTCATGATTCAATTCGTGAATCATGATTCAATTCATAATTCATGATTCATGATTCATAATTCGATTCATGATTCATGATTTAATTCATGATTCATGATTCAAGATTCAATTCATGATTCGATTCATGATTCATGATTCAATTTGTGAATCATGATTCAATTCATAATTCATGATTCATGATTCAATTCATGATTCAATTTATGATTCATAATTCATGATTTAATTCATATTTCATGATTCATAATTCAATTCATGATTCATGATTCATGATTCAATTCATGATTCATGATTCATGATTCATGATTCAATTCATGATTCATGATTCATGATTTATGATTTATGATTCAATTCATGAGTCATAATTCATTTCATGATTCATGATTCAATTCATAATTTATGATTCATGATTCAATTCATGATTTATGATTCATGATTCAATTCATGATTCATGATTCATGAATCATGATTCAATTCATGATTCATGATTCAATTCATGATTCATGATTCAATTCATGATTCATGAGTCATGATTCGATTCATGATTCATGATTTATTTCACTATTCATGATTCATGATTCGATTCATGATTCATTATTCGATTCCTGATTCAATTCATGATTCATGATTCAATTCATGATTTAATTTATGATTTATGATTCATGATTCAATTCATGATTCATGATTCAATTCATGATTCATGATTTAATTCATGATTAATGATTCATTTCACTATTCATGATTCATGATTCGATTCATGATTCATTATTCGATTCCTGATTCAATTCATGTTTCATGATTCAATTCATGATTTAATTTATGATTTATGATTCATGATTCAATTCATGATTCATGATTCAATTCATGATTCATGATTTAATTCATGATTAATGATTCAATTCATGATTCATGATTCGATTCATGAATCATGATTAGATTCATGGTTCATGATTCATGATCCAATTCATGATTCATGATTTATGATTTAATTCATGATTCATGATTCAATTCATGATTCATGATTCAATTCATGATTCATGATTCAATTCATGATTCAATTCATGATTCATTTTAATATTCATGATTCATGATTCAATTCATGATTCTTGATTCAATTCATGATTCTTGATTCATGATTCATGATTCAATTCATGATTCATGATTCAAGATTCGATTTATTATTTATGATTCTTGATTCAATTCATGATTCATGATTGGACTCATGATTCATTATTCAAATCATGATTCATGATTCAATTCATAATTTATGATTCAATTCATGATTCATGATTCATGATTCAATTTATGATTTATGATTCATGATTCAATTCATGATTCATGATTCAATTCAAGATTCATGATTCAATTCATGATTCATGATTCGATTCATGTATCGATTCATGATTCATGATTCGATTCATGATTCATGATTCATGATTCAATTCATGTTTTATGATTCAATTCATGATTCATGAATCAATAAATGATTCATGATTCATGATTGATGATTGAAATTATGATTCGTGATTCATTTAATGATTCATTTCATTATTCATGATTCTTGATGTATAACATGATTCATTATTCAATTCATGATTTATGATTCGATTCATGATTCATGATTCATGATTGAATTCATGATTCATGATTCAATTCATGATTCATAATTTGATTCATGATTCATGATTTAATTCATGATTCATGATTCATGATTTAATTCATGATTCGATTCATGATTCATGAATCATGATTCAATTCATGATTCATTATTTATGATTCAGGTTTCAATTCATGATTTAATTCATGATTCAATTCATGATTCATGATTTATGATTCAATTCATGATTCAATTCATGATTCATGATTCAATTAATAAATCATGATTCATGATTCAATTCATGATTCAATTCATGATTCATTTTATGATTCATGATTCAATTCATGATTCATGATTCAATTCATAATTCATGATTCATGATTCATGATTCGATTCATGAATCATCATTCGATTCATGATTTATTATTTGATTCATGATTCAATTCATGATTCATGATTCAATTCATGATTCAATTCATGATTTATTATTCATGATTCAATTCATGATTCATGATTCATGATTCAATTCATGATTCATGAATCAATTCATGATTCATGATTCAATTCATGATACATGATTCAATTCATGATTCATGATTCAATTCATGATTCATGATTCGATTCATGAATTATGATTCGATTCATGATTCATGATTCATGATCCAGTTCATGATTCATGATTTAATTCATGATTCTTGATTCATGATTCATGATTCAATTCATGATTCATGATTTAATTCATGATTCTTGATTCATGATTCTTGATTCAATTCATGATTCATGATTCATGATTGGACTCATGATTCATTATTCAAATCATGATTCATGATTCAATTCATGAGTCATAATTCATTTCATGATTCATGATTCAATTCATAATTTATGATTCATGATTCAATTAATGATTCATGAGTCATGATTCGATTCATGATTCATGATTTATTTCACTATTCATGATTCATGATTCGATTCATAATTCATTATTCGATTCCTGATTCAATTCATGATTCATGATTCAATTCATGATTTAATTTATGATTTATGATTCATGATTCAATTCATGATTCATGATTCAATTCATGATTCATGATTTAATTCATGATTAATGATTCAATTCATGATTCATGATTCGATTCATGAATCATGATTAGATTCATGGTTCATGATTCATGATCCAATTCATGATTCATGATTCAATTCATGATTCATGATTCAATTCATGATTCAATTCATGATTCATTTTAATATTCATGATTCATGATTCAATTCATGATTCTTGATTCAATTCATGATTCTTGATTCATGATTCATGATTCAATTCATGATTCATGATTCAAGATTCGATTTATTATTTATGATTCTTGATTCAATTCATGATTCATGATTCATGATTGGACTCATGATTCATTATTCAAATCATGATTCATGATTCAATTCATAATTTATGATTCAATTCATGATTCATGATTCATGATTCAATTTATGATTTATGATTCATGATTCAATTCATGATTCATGATTCATGATTCAATTCATGATTTATGATTTATGATTCAATTCATGATTCATGATTCAATTCATGATTCATGATTCAATTCAAGATTCATGATTCAATTCATGATTCATGATTCGATTCATGTATCGATTCATGATTCATGATTCGATTCATGATTCATGATTCATGATTCAATTCATGTTTTATGATTCAATTCATGATTCATGAATCAATAAATGATTCATGATTCATGATTGATGATTGAAATCATGATTCGTGATTCATTTAATGATTCATTTCATTATTCATGATTCTTGATGTATAACATGATTCATTATTCAATTCATGATTTATGATTCGATTCATGATTCATGATTCATGATTGAATTCATGATTCATGATTCAATTCATGATTCATAATTCGATTCATGAATCATGATTTAATTCATGATTCATGATTCATGATTTAATTCATGATTTGATTCATGATTCATGAATCATGATTCAATTCATGATTCATGATTTATGATTCAGGTTTCAATTCATGATTTAATTCATGATTCAATTCATGATTCATGATTTATGATTCAATTCATGATTCAATTCATGATTCATGATTCAATTAATAAATCATGATTCATGATTCAATTTATGATTCAATTCATGATTCATTTTATGATTCATGATTCATGATTCAATTCATGATTCATGATTCAATTCATAATTCATGATTCATGATTCATGATTCAATTCATGATTCATGATTCAAGATTCAATTTATTATTTATGATTCTTGATTCAAATCATGATTCATGATTCAATTCATGATTTATGATTCAATTCATGATTTATGATTCAATTCATGATTCATGATTCATAATTCAATTCATGAGTCATGATTCAATTCATGATTCATGATTCATGATTGATGATTCAAATCATGATTCGTGATTCATTTCATGATTCATTTCATTATTCATGATTCATGATTCATAATTCAATTCATGATTCATGATTCATGATTCATGATTCAGGATTCAATTCATGATTCAATTCATGATTCATGAATCATGATGCGATTCATGATTCATGTTTCAATTCATGATGCAATTTATGATTCATGATTCAATTCATGATTCAATTTATGATTGAATTCATGATTCATGATTCATGATTCAATTCATGATTCATAATTCGATTCATGATTCATGATTTAATTCATGATTCATGATTCAAGATTCAATTCATGATTCGATTCATGATTCATGATTCAATTCGTGAATCATGATTCAATTCATGATTCAATTTATGATTGAATTCATGATTCATGATTCATGATTCAATTCATGATTCATAATTCGATTCATGATTCATGATTTAATTCATGATTCATGATTCAAGATTCAATTCATGATTCGATTCATGATTCATGATTCAATTCGTGAATCATGATTCAATTCATAATTCATGATTCATGATTCATAATTCGATTCATGATTCATGATTTAATTCATGATTCATGATTCAAGATTCAATTCATGATTCGATTCATGATTCATGATTCAATTCGTAAATCATGATTCAATTCATAATTCATGATTCATGATTCAATTCATGATTCAATTTATGATTCATAATTCATGATTTAATTCATATTTCATGATTCATAATTCAATTCATGATTCATGATTCATGATTCAATTCATGATTCATGATTCATGATTCAATTCATGATTCATGATTCATGATTTATGATTTATGATTCAATTCATGAGTCATAATTCATTTCATGATTCATGATTCAATTCATAATTTATGATTCATGATTCAATTCATGATTTATGATTCATGATTCAATTCATGATTCATGATTCATGAATCATGATTCAATTCATGATTCATGATTCAATTCATGATTCATGATTCAATTCATGATTCATGAGTCATGATTCATGATTTATTTCACTATTCATGATTCATGATTCGATTCATGATTCATTATTCGATTCCTGATTCAATTCATGATTCATGATTCAATTCATGATTTAATTTATGATTTATGATTCATGATTCAATTCATGATTCATGATTCAATTCATGATTCATGATTTAATTCATGATTAATGATTCAATTCATGATTCATGATTCGATTCATGAATCATGATTAGATTCATGGTTCATGATTCATGATCCAATTCATGATTCATGATTTATGATTTAATTCATGATTCATGATTCAATTCATGATTCATGATTCATGATTCAATTCATGATTCAATTCATGATTCATTTTAATATTCATGATTCATGATTCAATTCATGATTCTTGATTCAATTCATGATTCTTGATTCATGATTCATGATTCAATTCATGATTCATGATTCAAGATTCGATTTATTATTTATGATTCTTGATTCAATTCATGATTCATGATTGGACTCATGATTCATTATTCAAATCATGATTCATGATTCAATTCATAATTTATGATTCAATTCATGATTCATGATTCATGATTCAATTTATGATTTATGATTCATGATTCAATTCATGATTCATGATTCAATTCAAGATTCATGATTCAATTCATGATTCATGATTCGATTCATGTATCGATTCATGATTCATGATTCGATTCATGATTCATGATTCATGATTCAATTCATGTTTTATGATTCAATTCATGATTCATGAATCAATAAATGATTCATGATTCATGATTGATGATTGAAATCATGATTTGTGATTCATTTAATGATTAATTTCATTATTCATGATTCTTGATGTATAACATGATTCATTATTCAATTCATGATTTATGATTCGATTCATGATTCATGATTCATGATTGAATTCATGATTCATGATTCAATTCATGATTCATAATTTGATTCATGATTCATGATTTAATTCATGATTCATGATTTAATTCATGATTCGATTCATGATTCATGAATCATGATTCAATTCATGATTCATTATTTATGATTCAGGTTTCAATTCATGATTTAATTCATGATTCAATTCATGATTCATGATTTATGATTCAATTCATGATTCAATTCATGATTCATGATTCAATTAATAAATCATGATTCATGATTCAATTCATGATTCAATTCATGATTCATTTTATGATTCATGATTCATGATTCAATTCATGATTCATGATTCAATTCATAATTCATGATTCATGATTCATGATTCAATTCATGATTCATGATTCAAGATTCAATTTATTATTTATGATTCTTGATTCAAATCATGATTCATGATTCAATTCATGATTTATGATTCAATTCATGATTTATGATTCAATTCATGATTCATGATTCATAATTCAATTCATGAGTCATGATTTATTTCATGATTCATGATTCAATTCATGATTCATGATTCGATTCATGATTCATGATTCAATTCATGATTTATGATTCGATTCATGATTCGATTCATGATTCATGATTCGATTCATGATTCGATTCATGATTCCTAATTCATGATTCATGATTCAATTCATGTTTTATGATTCAATTCATGATTCATGAATCAATTCATGATTCATGATTCATGATTGATGATTCAAATCATGATTCGTGATTCATTTCATGATTCATTTCATTATTCATGATTCATGATTCATGATTCAATTCATGATTCATAATTCGATTCATGATTCATGATTTAATTCATGATTCATGATTCAAGATTCAATTCATGATTCGATTCATGATTCATGATTCAATTCATGATTCATAATTCAATTCATGATTCATGATTCATGATTCATGATTCAGGATTCAATTCATGATTCAATTCATGATTCATGAATCATGATGCGATTCATGATTCATGTTTCAATTCATGATGCAATTTATGATTCATGATTCAATTCATGATTCAATTTATGATTGAATTCATGATTCATGATTCTTGATTCATGATTTAGTTCATGATTCATGATTCAATTCATGATTAATGATTTATGATTCAATTCATGATTCATGATTCATTTCATGATTCAATTCATGATTTATTTCATGATTCATGATTCAATTCATGATTCATGATTCATGATTCGATTCATGATTCATGATTCCATTCATTATTCATGATTCAATTCATGATTCATGATTCATTTCATGATTCATTATTCAATTCATGATTCAATTCATGATTCATGATTTGATTCATGATTCATGATTCGATTCATGATTCATTATTCAATTCATGATTCAATTCATGATTCATGATTTGATTCATGATTCATGATTCGATTCATGATTCATGATTCCATTCATGATTCATGATTCAATTCATGATTCATGATTCATGATTCGATTCATGATTCATGATTCGATTCATAAATCATGATTCAATTCATGATTCAATTCATGATTCATGATTAATTTCATGATTCATGATTCAATTCATAATTCATGATTCATGATGCATGATTCAATTCATGATTCATGATTCATGATTCAATTCATTATTCATGATTTGATTCATGATTCAAGATTCTTGATTCATGATTTAGTTCATGATTCATGATTTAATTCATGATTAATGATTTATGATTCAATTCATGATTCATGATTCATTTCATGATTTAATTCATGATCCATTTCATGATTCACGATTCATGATTCAATTCATGATTCAATTCATGATTCATGATTCAATTCATGATTCATGAGTCATGATTTGATTCATGATTCATGATTCATAATTCATGATTCAATTCATGATTCATTTCATGCATCATCAATTCATGATTTGATTCATGATTCATGATTCATAATTCATGATTCAATTCATGATTCATTTCATGCATCATCAATTCATGATTCATGATTCAATTTATGATTCATGATTCGATTCATGATTTATGATTCGAATCATGATTCAATTCATGATTCATGATTCATTTCATGATTCATGATTCATTTCATGATTCATGATTAATGATTAGATTCATAATTCATGATTCATGATTCAATTCATGATTCATGATTTGATTCATGATTCATGATTCGATTCATGATTTATGATTCGAATCATGATTCAATTCATGATTCATTTCATGATTCATGATTCATTTCATGATTCATGATTCAATTCATGATTTATGATTCGAATCATGATTCAATTCATGATTCATGATTCATTTCATGATTCATGATTCATTTCATGATTCATGATTCATGATTAGATTCATAATTCATGATTCATGATTCAATTCATGATTCATGATTCGATTCATGATTCATGATTCGATTCATGATTTATGATTCGAATCATGATTCAATTCATGATTCATGATTCATGATTAGATTCATAATTCATGATTCATGATTCAATTCATGATTCATGATTCGATTCATGATTCATGATTCGATTCATGATTCATTTCATGATTCATGATTCATGATTCAATTCATGATTCAATTCATGATTCATGATTCGATTCATGATTCGATTCATGATTCATAATTCAATTCATGATTCATGATTCGATTCATGATTCATGATTCGATTCATGATTCATTTCATGATTCATTATTCAATTCATGATTCAATTCATGATTCATGATTCCATTCATAATTCATGATTCATGATTCAATTCATGATTCATGATTCATGATTCAATTCATGATTCATGATTCATGATTCAATTCATGATTCATGATTCATGATTCAATTCATGATTCATGATTCATGATTTAAATTCATGATTCATGAATCTTGATTCATGAATTAGTTCATGATTCATGATTCAATTCATGATTCAATTCATGATTCATGATTCAATTCATGATTCAATTCATGATTTAATTCATGATTTATGATTCAATTCTTGATTCAATTCATGATTTATTTCATGATTCATGATTCAATTAATGATTCATGATACAATTCATGATTCATGATTCAATTCATGATTCATGATTCCATTCATGATTCATTATTCAATTCATGAATCAATTCATGATTCATGATTTGATTTATGATTCATGATTCGATTCATGATTCATGATTCCATTCATGATTCATGATTCAATTCATAAATCATGATTCAATTCATGATTCATGATTCGTTTCATGATTCATGATTCAATTCATAATTCATGACTCATGATTCATGATTCAATTCATGATTCATGATTCGATTCATGATTCATGATTCATGATTCGATTCAAAAATTATGATTCAATTCATGATTCATGATTCGTTTCATGATTCATGATTCAATTCATAATTCATGATTTATGATTCATGATTCAATTCATGATTCATGATTCATGATTCAATTCATGATTCATGATTCATGATTCAATTCATGATTCATGATTCAATTCATGATTCACGATTCATGATTCAATTCATGATTCACGATTCATGATTCAATTCATGATTCATGATTCATGATTTGATTCATGATTTAATTCATGATTCATGATTCATGATTCAATTCATGATTTATGATTCAATTCATGATTCATGATTCATGATTCAATTCATGATTCATGGTTCAATTCATGATTCATGATTCAATTCATGATTCATGATTCATGATTTGATTCATGATTTAATTCATGATTCATGATTCAATTCATGATTTATGATTCAATTCATGATTCATGATTCATGATTCAATTCATGATTCATGATTTAATTCATGATTCAATTCATGATTTAATTCATGATTCATGATTCAATTCATGATTCAATTCATGATTCATGATTCAATTCATGATTCATGATTCATGATTCAATTCATGATTCATGATTCAATTCATGATTCATGATTCAATTCATGATTCATGATTCCATTCATTATTCGTGATTCAATTCATGATTCATGATTCATTTTTATGATTCATTATTCAATTCATGATTCAATTCATGATTCATGATTCAATTCATGATTCAATTCATGATTCGATTCATGATTCATGATTCCATTCATGATTCATGATTCAATTCATGATTCATGATTCATGATTCGATTCATGATTCATGATTCGATTCATAAATCATGATTCAATTCATGATTCAATTCATGATTCATGATTCGTTTCATGATTTATGATTCAATTCATAATTCATGACTCATGATTCATTATTCAATTCATGATTAATGATTCATGATTCAATTCATGATTCATGATTTGATTCATGATTCATGATTCTTGATTCATGATTTAGTTCATGATTCATGATTCAATTCATGATTAATGATTTATGATTCAATTCATGATTCATGATTCATTTCATGATTCAATTCATGATTTATTTCATGATTCATGATTCAATTCATGATTCATGATTCATGATTCAATTCATGATTCATGATTCAATTCATGATTCATGATTCAATTCATGATTCATGATTCATGATTCATGATTCAATTCATGATTCATGATTCAATTCATGATTCATGATTCAATTCATGATTCATGATTCATGATTTGATTCATGATTTAATTCATGATTCATGATTCAATTCATGATTTATGATTCAATTCATGATTCATGATTCATGATTCAATTCATGATTCATGATTTAATTCATGATTCAATTCATGATTTAATTCATGATTCATGATTCAATTCATGATTCAATTCATGATTCAATTCATGATTCATGATTCAATTCATGATTCATGATTCATGATTCAATTCATGATTCATGATTCAATTCATGATTCATGATTCGATTCATGATTCATGATTCCATTCATTATTCGTGATTCAATTCATGATTCATGATTCATTTTTATGATTCATTATTCAATTCATGATTCAATTCATGATTCATGATTCAATTCATGATTCAATTCATGATTCGATTCATGATTCATGATTCCATTCATGATTCATGATTCAATTCATGATTCATGATTCATGATTCGATTCATGATTCATGATTCCATTCATTATTCATGATTCAATTCATGTTTCATGATTCATTTCATGATTCATTATTCAATTCATGATTCAATTCATGATTCAATTCATGATTCATGATTTGATTCATGATTCATGATTCGATTCATGATTCATGATTCCATTTATGATTCATGATTCAATTCATGATTCATGATTCATGATTCGATTCATGATTCATGATTCGATTCATAAATCATGATTCAATTCATGATTCAATTCATGATTCATGATTCATTTCATGATTCATGATTCAATTCATAATTAATGATTCATGATGCATGATTCAATTCATGATTCAAAACATGATTCATGATTTGATTCATGATTCAAGATTCTTGATTCATGATTTAGTTCATGATTCATGATTTAATTCATGATTAATGATTTATGATTCAATTCATGATTCATGATTCATTTCATGATTTAATTCATGATCCATTTCATGATTCACGATTCATGATTCAATTCATGATTCAATTCATGATTCATGATTCATGATTTGATTCATGATTCATGATTCATAATTCATGATTCAATTCATGATTCATTTCATGCATCATCAATTCATGATTCATGATTCAATTTATGATTCATGATTCAATTCATGATTCATGATTCATTTCATGATTCATGATTCATTTCATGATTCATGATTCATTTCATGATTCATGATTAATGATTAGATTCATAATTCATGATTCATGATTCAATTCATGATTCATGATTTGATTCATGATTCATGATTCGATTCATGATTTATGATTCGAATCATGATTCAATTCATGATTCATGATTCATTTCATGATTTATGATTCATTTCATGATTCATGATTCAATTCATGATTAATGATTCATGATTCAATTCATGATTCATGATTTGATTCATGATTCATGATTCTTGATTCATGATTTAGTTCATGATTCATGATTCAATTCATGATTCATGATTCATGATTCAATTCATGATTCATGATTCAATTCATGATTCATGATTCGATTCGTGATTCATGATTCCATTCATTATTCATGATTCAATTCATGATTCATGATTCATTTCATGATTCATTATTCAATTCATGATTCAAATTATGATTCATGATTTGATTCATGATTCATGATTCGATTCATGATTCATGATTCCATTCATGATTCATGATTCAATTCATGATTCATGATTTATGATTTGATTCATGATTCATGATTCGATTCATAAATCATGATTCAATTCATGATTCAATTCATGATTCATGATTCATTTCATGATTCATGATTCAATTCATAATTCATGATTTATGATGCATGATTCAATTCATGATTCATGATTCATGATTCAATTCATGATTCATGATTTGATTCATGATTCAAGATTCTTGATTCATGATTTAGTTCATGATTTATGATTCAATTCATGATTCATGATTCATTTCATGATTTAATTCATGATTCATTTCATGATTCACGATTCATGATTCAATTCATGATTCAATTCATGATTCAATTCATGATTCATGATTCATGATTTGATTCATGATTCCTGATTCATAATTCATGATTCAATTCATGATTCATTTCATGCATCATCTATTCATGATTCATGATTCAATTTATGATTCATGATTCGATTCATGATTTATGATTCGAATCATGATTCAATTCATGATTCATGATTCATTTCATGATTCATGATTCATTTCATGATTCATGATTCATGATTAGATTCATAATTCATGATTCATGATTCAATTCATGATTCATGATTCGATTCATGATTCGATTCATGATTTATGATTCGAATCATGATTCAATTCATGATTCATGATTCGATTCATGATTCATGATTCGATTCATGATTCATGATTCGATTCATGATTTATGATTCAATTCATGATTCAATTCATGATTCATGATTCGATTCATGATTCGATTCATGATTCATAATTCAATTCATGATTCATGATTCGATTCATGATTCATGATTCGATTCATGATTCATGATTCATTTCATGATTCATTATTCAATTCATGATTCATGATTCCATTCATAATTCATGATTCATGATTCAATTCATGATTCATGATTCATGGTTCGATTCATAAATTATGATTCAATTCATGATTCAATTCATGATTTATGATTCGTTTCATGATTCATGATTCAATTCATAATTCATGATTCATGATTACTGATTCAATTCATGATTCATGATTCATGATTCAATTCATGATTCATGATTCATGATTCAATTCCTGATTCATGATTCATGATTTAAATTCATGAATTATGAATCTTGATTCATGATTTAGTTCATGATTCATGATTCAATTCATGATTCAATTCATGATTCATGATTCAATTCATGATTCAATTCATGATTTAATTCATGATTTATGATTCAATTCTTGATTCAATTCATGATTTATTTCATGATTCATGATTCAATTAATGATTCATGATACAATTCATGATTCATGATTCAATTCATGATTCATGATTCCATTCATGATTCATTATTCAATTCATGATTCAATTCATGATTCATGATTTGATTCATGATTCGATTCATGATTCATGATTCAATTCATAAATCATGATTCAATTCATGATTCATGATTCGTTTCATGATTCATGATTCAATTCATAATTCATGACTCATGATTCATGATTCAATTCATTATTCATGATTCGATTCATGATTCATTTCATGCATCATCAAGTCAAGATTCATGATTCAATTCATGATTCATGATTTGATTCATGATTTATGATTCAATTCATGATTCAATTCATGATTCATGATTCATTTCATGATTCATGATTCATGATTCAAATTATGATTCATGATTCAATTCATGATTCATGATTCATGATTCGATTCATGATTCATGAAGCATGATTCATGATTCATGATTTAATTCCTGATTCATGATTTGATTCATGATTCAATTCATGATTCATGATTCATGATTTGATTCATGATTCATGATTTGATTCATGATTTATGATTCGTTTCATGATTCATGATTCAATTCATGATTTAGTTCATAA
Source organism: Mixophyes fleayi (assembly GCF_038048845.1). NCBI lineage: Eukaryota > Metazoa > Chordata > Amphibia > Anura > Limnodynastidae > Mixophyes > Mixophyes fleayi. The sequence continues at coordinate 28,242 of NW_027446322.1, read as the reverse complement.
TTCATGATTCAATTCATGATTATTGATTTATGATTCAATTCATGATACATGATTCATTTCATGATTTAATTCATGATTCATTTCATGATTTAAGATTCATGATTGAATTCATGATTGAATTCATGATTCTTGATTCAATTCTTGATTCATGATTCATGATTCAATTCATGATTTATGATTCGATTCATGATTCATGATTCAATTTATGATTCATGATTCAATGCATGATTCATGATTCGATTCATGATTCATGATTCGATTCATGATTCAATTCATGATTCATGATTCATTTCATGATTCATGATTCATGATTCAATTCATGATTCATGATTCATGATTCATAATTCATGATTCAATTCCTAATTAATGATTCGAATCATGATTCATGATTCAATTCATGATTCAATTCATGATTCATAATTCAATTCATGATTCATGGTTTATGATTCGATTCATGATTCAATTCATGATTCAATTCATGATTCGATTAATGATTCATGATTCATTTCATGATTCATAATTCATGATTCAATTCATGATTCGATTCATGATTCATGATTCGATTCATGATTCATGATTCAATTAATGATTCATGATTTAAATCATGATTCATGATTCAATTCATGATTCATGATTCATGATTCATGATTCAATTCATGATTCGATTCATGATTCATAATTCAATTCATGATTCATGATTCATGATTCAATTTATGATTCAATTCATGATTCATGATTCATGACTCAATTCATGATTCATGATTCAATTCATGATTCATGATTCATTTCATGATTCATAATTCAATTCATGATTCAATTCATGATTCGATTCATGATTCATGATTCCATTCATGATTCATGATTCATGATTCAATTCATGATTCATGATTCATGATTCGATTCATGACTCATGATTCATGATTCTTGATTCATGATTTGATTCAAGATTCATGATTTGTTTCATGATTCATGATTCATGATTCAATTCATGATTTAGTTCATGATTCATGATTCAATTCATGATTAATGATTTATGATTCAATTCATGATTCATTATTCATTTCATGATTTAATTCATGATTCATTTCATGATTCATGATTCATGATTCATGATTCAATTCATGATTCATGATTCAATTAATAATTCATGATTTAAATCATGATTCATGATTCATTTCATGATTCATGATTCATGATTCAATTCATGATTCATGATTCAATTAATAATTCATGATTTAAATCATGATTCATGATTCAATTCATGATTCATGATTCATGATTCATGATTAAATTCATGATTCGATTCATGATTCATGATTCGATTCATGATTCATGATTCAATTAATGATTCATTATTTAAATCATGATTCATAATTCAATTCATGATTCATGATTCATGATTCAATTCATGATTCAATTCATGATTCATGATTCATGATTCATGATTCATGATTCATGATTCAATTCATGATTCATGATTCAATTCATGATTCATGATTCATTTCATGATTCATGATTCAATTCATGATTCGATTCATGATTCGATTCATGATTCATGATTCCATTCATGATTCATGATTCATGATTCAATTCATGATTCATAATTCATGATTCGATTCATGACTCATGATTCATGATTCTTGATTCATGATTTGATTCATGATTTAATTCATGATTCATGATTCAATTCATGATTCAATTCATGATTCAATTCATGATTCATGATTCAATTCATGATTCATGATTCATGATTCAATTCATGATTCATGATTCAATTCATGATTCATGATTCGATTCATGATTCATGATTCCATTCATTATTCGTGATTCAATTCATGATTCATGATTCATTTTTATGATTCATTATTCAATTCATGATTCAATTCATGATTCATGATTCAATTCATGATTCAATTCATGATTCGATTCATGATTCATGATTCCATTCATGATTCATGATTCAATTCATTATTCATGATTCATGATTCGATTCATGATTCATGATTCCATTCATTATTCATGATTCAATTCATGTTTCATGATTCATTTCATGATTCATTATTCAATTCATGATTCAATTCATGATTCAATTCATGATTCATGATTTGATTCATGATTCATGATTCGATTCATGATTCATGATTCCATTTATGATTCATGATTCAATTCATGATTCATGATTCATGATTCGATTCATGATTCATGATTCGATTCATAAATCATGATTCAATTCATGATTCAATTCATGATTCATGATTCATTTCATGATTCATGATTCAATTCATAATTAATGATTCATGATGCATGATTCAATTCATGATTCATGATTCATGATTCAAAACATGATTCATGATTTGATTCATGATTCAAGATTCTTGATTCATGATTTAGTTCATGATTCATGATTTAATTCATGATTAATGATTTATGATTCAATTCATGATTCATGATTCATTTCATGATTTAATTCATGATCCATTTCATGATTCACGATTCATGATTCAATTCATGATTCAATTCATGATTCATGATTCATGATTTGATTCATGATTCATGATTCATAATTCATGATTCAATTCATGATTCATTTCATGCATCATCAATTCATGATTCATGATTCAATTTATGATTCATGATTCGATTCATGATTTATGATTCGAATCATGATTCAATTCATGATTCATGATTCATTTCATGATTCATGATTCATTTCATGATTCATGATTCATTTCATGATTCATGATTAATGATTAGATTCATAATTCATGATTCATGATTCAATTCATGATTCATGATTTGATTCATGATTCATGATTCGATTCATGATTTATGATTCGAATCATGATTCAATTCATGATTCATGATTCATTTCATGATTTATGATTCATTTCATGATTCATGATTCAATTCATGATTAATGATTCATGATTCAATTCATGATTCATGATTTGATTCATGATTCATGATTCTTGATTCATGATTTAGTTCATGATTCATGATTCAATTCATGATTCATGATTCATGATTCAATTCATGATTCATGATTCAATTCATGATTCATGATTCGATTCGTGATTCATGATTCCATTCATTATTCATGATTCAATTCATGATTCATGATTCATTTCATGATTCATTATTCAATTCATGATTCAAATTATGATTCATGATTTGATTCATGATTCATGATTCGATTCATGATTCATGATTCCATTCATGATTCATGATTCAATTCATGATTCATGATTTATGATTTGATTCATGATTCATGATTCGATTCATAAATCATGATTCAATTCATGATTCAATTCATGATTCATGATTCATTTCATGATTCATGATTCAATTCATAATTCATGATTTATGATGCATGATTCAATTCATGATTCATGATTCATGATTCAATTCATGATTCATGATTTGATTCATGATTCAAGATTCTTGATTCATGATTTAGTTCATGATTTATGATTCAATTCATGATTCATGATTCATTTCATGATTTAATTCATGATTCATTTCATGATTCACGATTCATGATTCAATTCATGATTCAATTCATGATTCAATTCATGATTCATGATTCATGATTTGATTCATGATTCCTGATTCATAATTCATGATTCAATTCATGATTCATTTCATGCATCATCTATTCATGATTCATGATTCAATTTATGATTCATGATTCGATTCATGATTTATGATTCGAATCATGATTCAATTCATGATTCATGATTCATTTCATGATTCATGATTCATTTCATGATTCATGATTCATGATTAGATTCATAATTCATGATTCATGATTCAATTCATGATTCATGATTCGATTCATGATTCATGATTCGATTCATGATTTATGATTCGAATCATGATTCAATTCATGATTCATGATTCGATTCATGATTCATGATTCGATTCATGATTCATGATTCGATTCATGATTTATGATTCAATTCATGATTCAATTCATGATTCATGATTCGATTCATGATTCGATTCATGATTCATAATTCAATTCATGATTCATGATTCGATTCATGATTCATGATTCGATTCATGATTCATGATTCATTTCATGATTCATTATTCAATTCATGATTCATGATTCCATTCATAATTCATGATTCATGATTCAATTCATGATTCATGATTCATGGTTCGATTCATAAATTATGATTCAATTCATGATTCAATTCATGATTCATGATTCGTTTCATGATTCATGATTCAATTCATAATTCATGATTCATGATTACTGATTCAATTCATGATTCATGATTCATGATTCAATTCATGATTCATGATTCATGATTCAATTCCTGATTCATGATTCATGATTTAAATTCATGATTCATGAATCTTGATTCATGATTTAGTTCATGATTCATGATTCAATTCATGATTCAATTCATGATTCATGATTCAATTCATGATTCAATTCATGATTTAATTCATGATTTATGATTCAATTCTTGATTCAATTCATGATTTATTTCATGATTCATGATTCAATTAATGATTCATGATACAATTCATGATTCATGATTCAATTCATGATTCATGATTCCATTCATGATTCATTATTCAATTCATGATTCAATTCATGATTCATGATTTGATTCATGATTCGATTCATGATTCATGATTCAATTCATAAATCATGATTCAATTCATGATTCATGATTCGTTTCATGATTCATGATTCAATTCATAATTCATGACTCATGATTCATGATTCAATTCATTATTCATGATTCGATTCATGATTCATTTCATGCATCATCAAGTCAAGATTCATGATTCAATTCATGATTCATGATTTGATTCATGATTTATGATTCAATTCATGATTCAATTCATGATTCATGATTCATTTCATGATTCATGATTCATGATTCAAATTATGATTCATGATTCAATTCATGATTCATGATTCATGATTCGATTCATGATTCATGAAGCATGATTCATGATTCATGATTTAATTCCTGATTCATGATTTGATTCATGATTCAATTCATGATTCATGATTCATGATTTGATTCATGATTCATGATTTGATTCATGATTTATGATTCGTTTCATGATTCATGATTCAATTCATGATTTAGTTCATAATTCATGATTCAATTCATGATTATTGATTTATGATTCAATTCATGATACATGATTCATTTCATGATTTAATTCATGATTCATTTCATGATTTAAGATTCATGATTGAATTCATGATTGAATTCATGGTTCTTGATTCAATTCTTGATTCATGATTCATGATTCAATTCATGATTTATGATTCGATTCATGATTCATGATTCAATTTATGATTCATGATTCAATGCATGATTCATGATTCGATTCATGATTCATGATTCGATTCATGATTCAATTCATGATTCATGATTCATTTCATGATTCATGATTCATGATTCAATTCATGATTCATGATTCATGATTCATAATTCATGATTCAATTCCTAATTAATGATTCGAATCATGATTCATGATTCAATTCATGATTCAATTCATGATTCATAATTCAATTCATGATTCATGGTTTATGATTCGATTCATGATTCAATTCATGATTCAATTCATGATTCGATTAATGATTCATGATTCATTTCATGATTCATAATTCATGATTCAATTCATGATTCGATTCATGATTCATGATTCGATTCATGATTCATGATTCAATTAATGATTCATGATTTAAATCATGATTCATGATTCAATTCATGATTCATGATTCATGATTCATGATTCAATTCATGATTCGATTCATGATTCATAATTCAATTCATGATTCATGATTCATGATTCAATTTATGATTCAATTCATGATTCATGATTCATGATTCAATTCATGATTCATGATTCAATTCATGATTCATGATTCATTTCATGATTCATAATTCAATTCATGATTCAATTCATGATTCGATTCATGATTCATGATTCCATTCATGATTCATGATTCATGATTCAATTCATGATTCATGATTCATGATTCGATTCATGACTCATGATTCATGATTCTTGATTCATGATTTGATTCAAGATTCATGATTTGTTTCATGATTCATGATTCATGATTCAATTCATGATTTAGTTCATGATTCATGATTCAATTCATGATTAATGATTTATGATTCAATTCATGATTCATTATTCATTTCATGATTTAATTCATGATTCATTTCATGATTCATGATTCATGATTCATGATTCAATTCATGATTCATGATTCAATTAATAATTCATGATTTAAATCATGATTCATGATTCATTTCATGATTTAATTCATGATTCATTTCATGATTCATGATTCATGATTCAATTCATGATTCATGATTCAATTAATAATTCATGATTTAAATCATGATTCATGATTCAATTTATGATTCATGATTCATGATTAAATTCATGATTCGATTCATGATTCATGATTCGATTCATGATTCATGATTCAATTAATGATTCATTATTTAAATCATGATTCATAATTCAATTCATGATTCATGATTCATGATTCAATTCATGATTCAATTCATGATTCATGATTCATGATTCATGATTCATGATTCAATTCATGATTCATGATTCAATTCATGATTCATGATTCATTTCATGATTCATGATTCAATTCATGATTCGATTCATGATTCGATTCATGATTCATGATTCCATTCATGATTCATGATTCATGATTCAATTCATGATTTATAATTCATGATTCGATTCATGACTCATGATTCATGATTCAATTCATGATTTAGTTCATGATTCATGATTCAATTCATGATTAATGATTTATGATTCAATTCATGATTCATTATTCATTTCATGATTTAATTCATGATTCATTTCATGATTCATGATTCATGATTCAATTCATGATTCATGAATCAATTCATGATTCATGATTCGATTCATGATTCATGATTCAATTCATGATTCATTTATTGATTCAATTCATGATTCATGATTCAATTCATGATTCATGAGTCATGATTTGATTCATGATTCTTGATTCATGATTCTTGATTCATGATTTAGTTCATGATTCATGATTCAATTCATGATTCATGATTCAATTCATGATTCACGATTCATGATTCACGATTCATGATTCAATTCATAATTCAATTCATGATTCATGATTCAATTCATGATTTATGATTCATGATTTGATTCATGATTCAATTCATGATTCATGATTCATGATTCAATTCATAATTCATGATTCGATTCATGATTCATAATTCAATTCATGATACATGATTCGATTCATGATTCGATTCATGATTCATGATTCATTTCATGATTAATGATTTATGATTCAATTCATGATTCATTATTCATTTCATGATTTAATTCATGATTCATTTCATGATTCATGATTCATGATTCAATTCATGATTCATGAATCAATTCATGATTCATGATTCGATTCATGATTCATGATTCAATTCATGATTCATTTATTGATTCAATTCATGATTCATGATTCAATTCATGATTCATGAGTCATGATTTGATTCATGATTCTTGATTCATGATTCTTGATTCATGATTTAGTTCATGATTCATGATTCAATTCATGATTCATGATTCAATTCATGATTCACGATTCATGATTCACGATTCATGATTCAATTCATAATTCAATTCATGATTCATGATTCAATTCATGATTTATGATTCATGATTTGATTCATGATTCAATTCATGATTCATGATTCATGATTCAATTCATAATTCATGATTCGATTCATGATTCATAATTCAATTCATGATACATGATTCGATTCATGATTCGATTCATGATTCATGATTCATTTCATGATTCATTATTCAATTCATGATTCAATTCATGATTTATGATTTGATTCATGATTCATGATTCGATTCATGATTCATGATTCGATTCATGATTCATGATTCCATTCATAATTCATGATTCATGATTCAATTCATGATTCATGATTCATGATTCGATTCATAAATTATGATTCAATTCATGATCCAGGATTCGTTTCATGATTTATGATTCAATTCATAATTCATGATTCATGATGCATGATTCAATCCATGATTCATGATTCATGATTCATGATTCATGATTCATGATTCATGATTCAATTCATGATTCATGATTCATGATTCAATTCATGATTCAATTCATGATTCATGATTCAGTTCATGATTCATGATTCATGATTTGATTCATGATTTAATTCATGATTCAATTCATGATTTATGATTCAATTCATGATTTATGATTCATAATTCAATTCATGATTCATGATTCAATTCATGATTCATGATTCAATTCATGATTCAATTCGTGATTTAATTCATGATTCATGATTCAATTCATGATTCAATTCATGATTTATTTCATGATTCATGATTCAATTAATGATTCATGATTCATGATTCAATTCATGATTCATGATTCAATTCATGATTCATGATTCGATTCATGATTCATGATTCCATTCATGATTCATTATTCAATTCATGATTTAATTCATGATTCATGATTTGATTCATGATTCATGATTCGATTCATGATACATGATTCCATTCATGATTCATGATTCAATTCATGATTCATGATTCATGATTCAATTCATTATTCATGATTCGATTCATAAATCATGATTCAATTCATGATTCAATTCATGATTCATGATTCGTTTCATGATTCATGATTCAATTCATAATTCATAACTCATGATTCATGATTCAATTCATGATTTATGATTCATGATTCAATTCATGATTCATGATTTGATTCATGATTCATGATTCTTGATTCATGATTTAGTTCATGATTCATGATTCAATTCATGATTAATGATTTATGATTCAATTCATGATTCATGATTCATTTCATGATTTAATGCATGATTCATTTCATGATTCACAATTCATGATTCAATTCATGATTCAATTCATGATTCATGATTCATAATTTGATTTATGATTCATGATTCATAATTCATGATTCAATTCATGATTCATGATTCATTTCATGATTCATGATTCAATTCATGATTCGATTCATGATTCGATTCATGATTCATGATTCCATTCATGATTCATGATTCGTGATTCAATTCATGATTCACGATTCATGATTCACGATTCATGATTCAATTCATGATTCAATTCATGAATCATGATTCAATTCATGATTTACGATTCATGATTTGATTCATGATTCAATTCATGATTCATGATTCATGATTCAATTCATAATTCATGATTTGATTCATGATTCATAATTCAATTCATGATTCGATTCATGATTCGATTCATGATTCATGATTCGATTCATGATTCATGATTCGATTCATGATTCATGATTCGATTCATGATTCATGATTCGATTCATGATTCATGATTCCATTCATGATTCTTGATTCATGATTCGATTCATAAATTATGATTCAATTCATGATTCAATCCATGATTCAGGATTCGTTTCATGATTCATGATTCAATTCATGATTCATGATTCATGATTCAATTCATGATTCATGATTCATGATTCAATTCATGATTCATGATTCTATTCATGATTCAATTCATGATTCATGATTCAATTCATGATTCACGATTCATGATTCAATTCATGATTCAATTCATGATTCATGATTCAATTCATGATTCATGATTCATGATTTGATTCATGATTTAATTCATGATTCAATTCATGATTTATGATTCAATTTATGATTTATGATTCATAATTCAATTCATGATTCATGATTCAATTCATGATTCATGATTCAATTCATGATTCAATTCATGATTTAATTCATGATTCATGATTCAATTCATGATTTATTTCATGATTTATGATTCAATTAATGATTCATGATTCATGATTCAATTCATGATTCATGATTCAATTCATGATTCATGATTCGATTCATGATTCATGATTCCATTCATGATTCATTATTCAATTCATGATTTAATTCATGATTCATGATTTGATTCATGATTCATGATTCGATTCATGATTCATGATTCCATTCATGATTCATGATTCAATTCATGATTCATGATTCATGATCGATTAATTATTCATGATTCGATTCATAAATCATGATTCAATTCATGATTCAATTCATGATTCATGATTCGTTTCATGATTCATGATTCAATTCATAATTCATGACTCATGATTCATGATTCAATTCATGATTCATGATTTGATTCATGATTCATGATTCTTGATTCATGATTCAATTCATGATTCATGATTTATTTCATGATTCATGATTCAATTCATGATTCGATTCATGATTCAATTCATGATTCATGATTCATAATTTGATTCATGATTCATGATTCATAATTCATGATTCAATTCATGATTCATGATTTATTTCATGATTCATGATTCAATTCATGATTCGATTCATGATTCGATTCATGATTCATGATTCCATTCATGATTCATGATTCATGATTCAATTCATGATTCATGATTCATGATTCGATTCATGACTCATGATTCAAGATTCTTGATTCATGATTTGATTCATGATTCATGATTCGTTTCATGATTCATGATTCATGATTCAATTCATGATTTAGTTCATGATTCATGATTCAATTCATGATTAATGATTTATGATTCAATTCATGATTCATTATTCATTTCATGATTTAATTCATGATTCATTTCATGATTCAATTCATGATTCAAATCATGATTCATGATTCAATTCATGATTCATTTAATGATTCAATTCATGATTCATGATTCAATTCATGATTCATGATTTGATTCATGATTCTTGATTCATGATTTAGTTCATGATTCATGATTCAATTCATGCTTAATGATTTATGATTCAATTCATGATTCATGATTCATTTCATGAATTAATTAATGATTTATTTCATGATTCACGATTCATGATTCAATTCATGATTCAATTCATGATTCATGATTCAATTCATGATTAATGATTTATGATTCAATTCATGATTCATGATTCATTTCATGATTTAATTCATGATTCATTTCATGATTTATGATTCATGATTGAATTCATGATTGAATTCATGATTCATGATTCAATTCATGATTCATGATTCATGATTCATAATTTGATTCATGATTCATGATTCATAATTTGATTCATGATTCATGATTCATGATTCATGATTCATAATTCATGATTCAATTCATGATTCATGATTCGATTCATAATTTGTTTCATGATTCAATTCATGATTCATTTCATGCATCATCAAGTCATGATTCATGATTCAATTCATGATTCATGATTCAATTCATGATTTATGATTCAATTCATGATTCAATTCATGATTCATGATTCATTTCATGATTCATGATTCATGATTCAAACTATGATTCAGTTCATGATTCTTGATTCAATGCATGATTAATGATTCATGATTTGATTCATGATTCATGATTCATGATTCATGATTCATGGTTTAATTCCTGATTCATGATTCGATTCATGATTCATGATTCAATTCATGATTCATGATTCATGATTCAATTCATGATGCATGATTCATGATTTGATTCATGATTCATGATTTGATTCATGATTTATGATTCGTTTCATGATTCATGATTTATGATTCAATTCATGATTTAGTTCATATTTCATGATTCAATTCATGATTAATGATTTATGATTCAATTCATGATTCATGATTCATTTCATGATTTAATTCATTTTTCATTTCATGATTTATGATTCATGATTCAATTCATGATTCAATTCATGATTCATGATTCAATTCATGATTCATGATTCATGATTCAATTCATGATTTATGATTCGATTCATGATTCATGATTCAATTCATGATTCATGATTCAATGCATGATTCATGATTCGATTCATGATTCATGATTCGATTCATGATTCATTTCATGATTCATGATTCATGATTCAATTCATGATTCAGTTCCTGATTCATGATTCGATTCATGATTCATGATTCAATTCATGATTCATGATTGATGATTCGATTCATGATTCATGATTCATGATTCATAATTCATGATTCAATTCCTGATTCATGATTCGATTCATGATTCATGATTCAATTCATGATTCAATTCATGATTCATAATTCAATTCATGATTCATGGTTCATGATTCGATTCATGATTCAATTCATGATTCAATTCATGATTCAATTCATGATTCATGATTCGATTAATGATTCATGATTCATTTCATGATTCATAATTCATGATTCAATTCATGGTTCGATTCATGATTCATGATTCAATTCATGATTCATGATTCATGATTCATGATTCAATTCATGATTCGATTCATGATTCAATTCATGATTCGATTCATGATTCATGATTCGATTCATGATTCATGATTCAATTAATGATTCATGATTTAAATCATGATTCATAATTCAATTCATGATTCATGATTCACGATTCAATTCATGATTCAATTCATGATTCATGATTCATGATTAATGATTCAATTCATGATTCATGATTCAATTCATGATTCGTTTCATGATTCATGATTCAATTCATGATTCATTTCATGCATCATCAAGTCATGATTCATGATTCAATTCATGATTCATAATTTGATTCATGATTTATGATTCAATTCATGATTCAATTCATGATTCATGATTCATTTCATGATTCATGATTCATGATTCAAATTATGATTCAGTTCATGATTCATGATTCAATTCATGATTCATGATTCATGATTCGATTCATGATTCATGATTCATGATTCATGATTCATGATTTAATTCCTGATTCATGATTCGATTCATGATTCATAATTCAAATCATGAATCATGATTCATGATTCAATTCATGATGCATGATTCATGATTTGATTCATGATTCATGATTTGATTCATGATTTATGATTCGTTTCATGATTCATGATTTATGATTCAATTCATGATTTAGTTCATAATTCATGATTCAATTCATGATTAATGATTTATGATTCAATTCATGATTCATGATTCATTTCATGATTTAATTCATGATTCATTTCATGATTTATTATTCATGATTGAATTCATGATTGAATTGCTGATTCATGATTCATTTCATGATTCATGATTCATGATTCAATTCATGATTTATGATTCGATTCATGATTCATGATTCAATTCATGATTCATGATAAAATGCATGATTCATGATTCGATTCATGATTCATGATTCAATTCATGATTCAATTCATGATTTATTTCATGATTCATGATTTAATTCATGATTCATGATTCATGATTCATGATTCAATTCATGATTCATAATTCAATTCATGATTCATGATTCGATTCATGATTCATGATTCAATTCATGATTCATGATTCATTTCATGATTCATGATTCATGATTCAATTCATGATTCATGATTCAATTCATGATTCAATTCATGATTTATTTCATGATTCATTATTCAATTCATGATTCAATTCATGATTCATGATTCATGTTTCAATTCATGATTCATGATTCAATTCATGATTCATGACTCGATTCATGATTCATGATTCATGATTCAATTCATGATTCATGATTCATTTCATGATTCATTATTCAATTCATGATTCATGATTCGATTCATGATTCATGATTCGATTCATGATTCATGATTCGATTCATAAATCATGATTCAATTCATAATTCAATTCATGATTCATGATTCGTTTCATGATTCATGATTCAATTCATAATTCATGATTCATGATTCATGATTCAATTCATGATTCATGATTCATGATTCAATTCATGATTCATGATTCATGATTTGATTCATGATTCATGATTCTTGATTCATGATTTAGTTCATGATTTATGATTCAATTCATGATTAATGATTTATGATTCAATTCATGATTCATGATTCATTTCATGATTCACGATTCATGATTCAATTCATGATTCAATTCATGATTCATGATTCATGATTCGATTCATGATTCGATTCATGATTCGATTCATGATTCAGAATTCAATTCATGATTCATGATTCGATTCATGATTCATGATTCATTTCATGATTCATTATTCAATTCATGATTCAATTCATGATTCATGATTCGATTCATGATTCATGATTCGATTCATGATTCATGATTCGATTCATGATTCATGATTCGATTCATGATTCATGATTCCATTCATAATTCATGTTTCATGATTCAATTCATGATTCATGATTCGATTCATAAATTATTATTCAATTCATGATTCTTGATTCGTTTCATGATTCATGATTCAATTCATAATTCATGATTCATGATTCAATTCATGATTCATGATTCATGATTCAATTCATGATTCATGATTCATGATTCAATTCATGATTCATGATTCATGATTTAAATTCATGATTCATGAATCTTGATTCATGATTTAGTTCATGATTCATGATTCAATTCATGATTCGATTCATGATTCATGATTCGATTCATGATTCATGATTCAATTCATGATTCAGTTCATGATTCATGATTCATGATTTATGATTCGATTCATGATTCATGATTCATGATTCATAATTCATGATTCAATTCCTGATTCATGATTCGATTCATGATTCATGATTCAATTCATGATTCAATTCATGATTCATAATTCAATTCATGATTCATGGTTCATGATTCGATTCATGATTCAAATCATGATTCAATTCATGATTCAATTCATGATTCATGATTCGATTAATGATTCATGATTCATTTCATGATTCATAATTCATGATTCAATTCATGATTCGATTCATGATTCATGATTCGATTCATGATTCATGATTCAATTAATGATTCATGATTTAAATCATGATTCATGATTCAATTCATGATTCATGATTCATGATTCATGATTCAATTCATGATTCGATTCATGATTCATGATTCGATTCATGATTCATGATTCAATTAATGATTCATGATTTAAATCAGGATTCATAATTCAATTCATGATTCATGATTCACGATTCAATTCATGATTCAATTCATGATTCATGATTTAAATCATGATTCATAATTCAATTCATGATTCATGATTCACGATTCAATTCATGATTCAATTCATGATTCATGATTCATGATTCATGATTCAATTCATGATTCATGATTCAATTCATGATTCATGATTCATTTCATGATTCATAATTCAATTAATGATTTAATTCATGATTCGATTCATGATTCATGATTCCATTCATGATTCATGATTCATGATTCAATTCATGATTAATGATTCATGATTCAATTCATGATTCATGATTTGATTCATGATTCATGATTCTTGATTCATGATTTAGTTCATGATTCAAGATTCAATTTATGATTAATGATTTATGATTCAATTCATGATTCATGATTCATTTCATGATTCAATTCATGATTCATGATTCAATTCATGATTCATGATTCATAATTTGATTCATGATTCATGATTCATGATTCATGATTCATGAATCATGAATTGAATCATTAATTGAATCATGAATCATGAATTGAATCAAGAATTGAATCATGAATCAAATCATGAATCATGAAATTAATCATGAATTAAATCATGAAATGAATAATGAATCATGAATTGAATCATTAATCATGAATTGAATCATGAATCATGAACTAAATCATGAATTGAATCATGAATCATGAATCATGAAACGAATCATGAGTCATGAATCGAATCATGAATCATGAATCATGAATTGAATCATGAATCATGAATCATGAATGGAATCATGAATCATGAATCGAATCATGAAGTGAATCATGAATTGAATTATGAATCATGAAATGAATCATGAATCATGAATTGAATCATGAATCATGAATCATGAATCATGAATTGAATCATGAATCATGATTTAAATCATGAATCATTAATTGAATCATGAATCATGAATCGAATCATGAATCATGAATCAAATCATGAATTGAATCATGAATCATGAATCAAATCATGAATTGAATCATGAATCATGAATCATGAAATGAATCATGAATCATTAATCGAATCATGAATCATGAATTGAATCATGAATTTAATCATGAATTGAATCATGAATCGAATCATGAACCATGAATCATGAATTGAATTATGAATCATGAATTGAATCATGAACTGAATCATGAATCATGAATCGAATCATGAATCAGGAATTGAAGCATGAATTATGAATCATGAATCATGAATCATGAATCGAATCATAAATCATGAATCATGAATTGAATCATGAATCATGAACTGAATCATGAATTGAATCATGAATCATGAATCATGAAATGAATCATGAATCATGAATTGAATCATGAATCGAATCATGAATCATGAATCGAATCATGAATCATGCATTGAATCATGAATCATGAATTGAATCATGAAATGAATCATGAATTAAATCATGAATCATGAATTCAATCATGAATTCAATCATGAAACATAAATCATGAAATGAATCATGAATTAAATCATGAAATGAATCATGAATCATGAATTGAATCATAAATCATTAATCATGAATTGATTCATGAATTATGAACTAAATCATGAATTGAATCATAAATCATGAATCATGAAACGAATCATAAATCATTAATCATGAATGATTCATGAATTATGAACTAAATCATGAATTGAATCATAAATCATGAATCATGAAACGAATCATAAATCATGAATCAAATCATGAATCATGAATCAAATCATGAATCATGCATCATGAATTGAATCATGAATCATGAATCATGATTTGAATCATGAATCATGAATCGAATCATGAATCAGGAATTAAATCATGAATCATGAATCATGAATCATGAATCGAATAATGAATCATGAATCATGAATTGAATCATGAATCATGAACTGAATCATAATTTGAATCATGAATTATGAAATGAATCATGAATCATGAATTGAATCATGAATTGAATCATAAATCATGAAACGAATCATGAATCATGAATTGAATCATGAATCATGACTTGATGATGCATGAAATAAATCATGAATTGAATCATGCATCATGAAATGAATCATGAATCGAATCATGAATCATGAATTGAATCATGAATTATGACTTGATGATGCATGAAATAAATCATGAATTGAATCATGCTTCATGAAATGAATCATGAATCGAATCATGAATCATGAATTGAATCATGAAATATGAATCATGAATCATGAATTGAATCATGAATCGAATCATGAATCATGAATCGAATCATGAATCATGCATTGAATCATGAATCATGAATTGAATCATGAAATGAATCATGAATTAAATCATGAATCATGAATTCAATCATGAATTCAATCATGAAACATAAATCATGAAATGAATCATGAATTAAATCATGAAATGAATCATGAATCATGAATTGAATCATAAATCATTAATCATGAATTGATTCATGAATTATGAACTAAATCATGAATTGAATCATAAATCATGAATCATGAAACGAATCATAAATCATTAATCATGAATGATTCATGAATTATGAACTAAATCATGAATTGAATCATAAATCATGAATCATGAAACGAATCATAAATCATGAATCAAATCATGAATCATGAATCAAATCATGAATCATGCATCATGAATTGAATCATGAATCATGAATCATGATTTGAATCATGAATCATGAATCGAATCATGAATCAGGAATTAAATCATGAATCATGAATCATGAATCATGAATCGAATAATGAATCATGAATCATGAATTGAATCATGAATCATGAACTGAATCATAATTTGAATCATGAATTATGAAATGAATCATGAATCATGAATTGAATCATGAATTGAATCATAAATCATGAAACGAATCATGAATCATGAATTGAATCATGAATCATGACTTGATGATGCATGAAATAAATCATGAATTGAATCATGCATCATGAAATGAATCATGAATCGAATCATGAATCATGAATTGAATCATGAATTATGACTTGATGATGCATGAAATAAATCATGAATTGAATCATGCTTCATGAAATGAATCATGAATCGAATCATGAATCATGAATTGAATCATGAAATATGAATCATGAATCATGAATCAAATTATGAATCATGAATCATGAATTGAATCATGAATCATGAATTGAATCATGAATTGAATCATGAATTGTGAATCATGAAATGAATCATGCATTAAATCATGAAATGAATCATGAATCATGAATTGAATCATGAATTGAATCATGAATCATGAACTAAATCATGAATCTAGAATCATTAATCATGAATCAAATCATGAATCATGAATTGAATCATTAATTGAATCATGATTTATGAATCGAATCATGAATCATGAATCGAATCATGAATCATGAATCGAATCATGAGTCATGAATCGAATCATGAATCATGAATCGAATCATGAATCATGAATTGAATCATGAATTGAATAATGAATCATGAAATGAATCATGAATCATGAATTGAATCATGAATCATGAATGGAATCATGAATCATGAATGGAATCATGAATCATGAATTGAATCATGAATCATGAATCATGAATTGAATCATGAGTCATGAAATAAATCATGAATTGAATCATGAATTGAATCATGAATCATGAATTAAATCATGAATTGAATCATGAATTGAATCATGAATCATGAATTGAATCATGAATCATAATTTGAATCATGAATCATGAATTGAATCATAAATCATGAATTGAATCATGAATCATGATTCATGAATTAAATCATGAATCAATTCATGAATTATGAATCATGAATTGAATCATGAATCATGAATTGAATCATGAATTGAATCATGAATCGTGAATCATGAATTGAATCATGAATCATGAATTGAATCATGAATTGAATCATGAATCATGAACTTAATCATGAATCAAGATTCATGAATCATGAATTTAAATCATGAATCATGAATTGAATCATGAATCATGAATCATGAATTGAATCATGAATCATGAATCATGAATTGAATCATGAATCATGAATCATGAATTGAATCATGAATCATGAATTATGAATTGAATCATGAATCATGAAACGAATCATGAATCATGAATTGAATCATGAATTGAATCATAATTTATAAAACGATTCATGAATCATGAATCATGAATTGAATCATGAATCATGAATTATGAATGGAATCATGAATCATGAATCGAATCATGAATCATGAATCGAATCATGAATCATGAATCGAATCATGAATCATGAATTGAATCATGAATTGAATAATGAATCATGAAATGAATCATGAATCATGAATCGAATCATGAATCGAATCATGAATCATGAATTGAATCATGAATTGAATCATGAATTATTAATCTTGAAATGAATCATGAATCATGAATGGAATTATGAATCATGAATCGAATCATGAATCATGAATTGAATCATGAATCATGAATTATGAATCTAATCATGAATCATAAAATGAATCATGAATCATGAATTGAATCATGATTCGAATCATAAATCATGAATCGAATCATGAATCATAAATTGAATTATGAATCATGAATTGATGATGCATGAAATGAATCATTAATTGAATTATGAATCATGAATCGAATCATGAATCATGAATCGAATCATGAATCATGAATTGAATCATGAATTATGAATCATAAATCATGAATCAAATTATGAATCATGAATCATGAATTGAATCATGAATCATGTATTGAATCATGAATTGAATCATGAATCGTGAATCATGAAATGAATCATGAATTAAATCATGAAATGAATCATGAATCATGAATTGAATCATAAATCATTAATCATGAATTGAATCATAAATCATGAACTAAATCATGAATCAAGAATCATGAATCATGAATCAAATCATAAATCATGAATTGAATCATGAATCATGAACCATGAATTGAATCATGCAAAACGAATCATGAATTATGAATTGAATCATGAATCATGAAACGAATCATGAATCATGAATTGAATCATGAATTGAATCATGATTTATGAATCGAATCATGAATCATGAATCGAATCATGAATCATGAATCATGAATTGAATCATGAATCATGAATCATGAATGGAATCATGAATCATGAATGGAATCATGAATCATGAATCGAATCATGAATCATGAATTGAATCATGAATTGAATAATGAATCATTAAATGAATCATGAATCGAATCATGAATCATGAATTGAATCATGAATTGAATAATGAATCATTAAATGAATTATGAATCATGAATTGAATTATGAATCATGAATCGAATCATGAATCATGAATTGAATCATGAATCATGAATTGAATCAGGAATCATGAATCATGACTTGAATTATGAATCATGAAATAAATCATAAATTGAATCATGAATCATGAATTGAATCATGAATCATGAATCATGAATTGAATCATGAATTAAATCATGAATCATGAATCGAATCATGAATCTTGATTCGAATCATGATTCATGAATTGAATCATGAATCATGAATCATGAATCATGAATCATGAATCAATTCATAAATCATGAATCAAATCATGAATCATGAATTGAATCATGAATCGTGAATCATGAAATGAATCATGAATCATGAATTGAATCATAAATCATTAATCATGAATTGAATCATGAATCATGAATTAAATCATGAATCAAGAATCATGAATCATGAATCAAATCATGAATCATGAATCATGAATTGAATCATGAATCACGAATCATGAATTGAATCATGAATCATGAATCATGAATTATGAATTGAATCATGAATCATGAAACGAATCATGAATCATGAATTGAATCATGATTTATGAATCGAATCATGAATGGAATCATGAATCATGAATCATAATTTGAATCATGAATCATGAATCATGAATGGAATCATGAATCATGAATTGAATTATGAATCATGAATCGAATCATGAATCGCATCATGAATCATGAATTGAATCATGAATTGAATCATGAATTGAATCATGAATCATTAATCTTGAAATGAATCATGAATCGAATCATGAATCATGAATCGAATCATGAATCATGAATTTAATCATGAATCATGAATTATGAATCTAATCATGAATCATGAATCATGAAATGAATCATGAATCATGAAATGAATCATGAATAATGAATTGAATCATGATTCGAATCATAAGTCATGAATCGAATCATGAATCATAAATTGAATCATGAATCATGAATTGATGATGCATGAAATGAATCATGAATTGAATCATGAATCATGAATCGAATCATGAATCATGAATCGAATCATGAATCATGAATTGAATCATGAATTATGAATCATGAATCATGAATCAAATCATGAATCATGAATCATGAATTGAATCATGAATCATGAATTGAATCATGAATTGAATCATGAATCGTGAATCATGAAATGAATCATGAATTAAATCATGAAATGAATCATGAATCATGAATTGAATCATAAATCATTAATCATGAATTGAATCATGAATCATGAACTAAATCATGAATCAAGAATCATGAATCATGAATCAAATCATGAATCATGAATTGAATCATGAATCATGAATCATGAATTGAATCATGCATCATGAATAATGAATTATGAATTGAATCATGAATCATGAAACGAATCATGAATCATGAATTGAATCATGAATTGAATCATGATTTATGAATCGAATCATGAATCATGAATCGAATCATGAATCATGAATTGAATCATGAATTGAATAATGAATCATTAAATGAATCATGAATCATGAATTGAATCATGAATCATGAATCGAATCATGAATCATGAATTGAATCATGAATCATGAATTGAATCATGAATCATGAATTGAATCATGAATCATGAATCATGAATATAATCATGAATCATGAATTGAATCATGAATCATGAATCATGAATTGAATCATGAATCATGAATCATGAATTGAATCATGAATCATGAATCATGAATTATGAATTGAATCATGAATTGAATCATGAATCATGAATCATGAATTATGAATTGAATCATGAATTGAATCATAATTTATGAATCGAATCATGAATCATGAATCATGAATTGAATCATGAATCATGAATTATGAATGAAATCATGAATCATGAATCGAATCATGAATCATGAATCGAATCATGAAACATGAATTGAATCATGAATTGAATAATGAATCATGAAATGAATCATGAATCATGAATGGAATCATGAATCATGAATTGAATTATGAATCATGAATCGAATCATGAATCGAATCATGAATCATGAATCGAATCATGAATTGAATCATGAATCATTAATCTTGAAATGAAATATGAATCATGAATCGAATCATGAATCATGAATCGAATCATGAATCATGAATTGAATCATGAATCATGAATTATGAATCTAATCATGAATCATGAATCATGAAATGAATCATGAATCATGAAATGAATCATGAATCATGAATTGAATCATGATTCGAATCATAAATCAATAATCGAATCATGAATCATAAATTGAATCATGAATCATGAATTGATGATGCATGAAATGAATCATGAATTGAATCATGAATCATGAATCGAATCATGAATCATGAATCGAATCATGAATCATGAATCGAATCATGAATCATGAATCGAATCATGAATCATGAATCGAATCATGAATCATGAATCGAATCATGAATCATGAATTAAATCATGAATTATGAATTATGAATCATGAATCAAATCATGAATCATGAATCATGAATTGAATCATGAATCATGAATTGAATCAGGAATTGAATCATGAATCGTGAATCATGAAATGAATCATGAATTAAATCATGAAATGAATCATGAATCATGAATTGAATCATAAATCATTAGTCATGAATTGAATCATGAATCATGAACTAAATCATGAATCAAGAATCATGAATAATGAATCAAATCATGAATCATGAATTGAATCATGAATCATGAATTTTGAATTGAATCATGCATCATGAATCATGAATTATGAATTGAATCATGAATCATGAAACGAATCATGAATCATAAATTGAATCATGAATTGAATCATGATTTATGAATCGAATCATGAATCATGAATCGAATCATGAATCATGAATTGAATCATGAATCATGAATCATGAATGGAATCATGAATCATGAATGGAATCATGAATCATGAATCGAATCATGAATCATGAATTGAATCATGAATTGAATAATGAATCATTAAATGAATCATGAATCATGAATTGAATCATGAATCATGAATCGAATCATGAATCATGAATTGAATCATGAATCATGAATTGAATCATGAATCATGAATCATGAATATAATCATGAATCATGAATTGAATCATGAATCATGAATCATGAATTGAATCATGAATCATGAATCATGAATTGAATCATGAATCATGAATCATGATTTATGAATTGAATCATGAATTGAATCATAATTTATGAATCGAATCATGAATCATGAATCATGAATTGAATCATGAATCATGAATTATGAATGAAATCATGAATCATGAATCATGAATCGAATCATGAAACATGAATTGAATCATGAATTGAATAATGAATCATGAAATGAATCATTAATCATGAATGGAATCATGAATCATGAATTGAATTATGAATCATGAATCGAATCATGAATCATGAATTATGAATGAAATCATGAATCATGAATCGAATCATGAATCATGAATCGAATCATGAAACATGAATTGAATCATGAATTGAATAATGAATCATGAAATGAATCATTAATCATGAATGGAATCATGAATCATGAATTGAATTATGAATCATGAATCGAATCATGAATCGAATCATGAATCATGAATCGAATCATGAATTGAATCATGAATTGAATCATGAATCATTAATCTTGAAATGAAATATGAATCATGAATCGAATCATGAATCATGAATCGAATCATGAATCATGAATTGAATCATGAATCATGAATTATGAATCTAATCATGAATCATGAATCATGAAATGAATCATGAATCATGAAATGAATCATGAATCATGAATTGAATCATGATTCGAATCATAAATCAATAATCGAATCATGAATCATAAATTGAATCATGAATTGATGATGCATGAAATGAATCATGAATTGAATCATGAATCATGAATCGAATCATGAATCATGAATCGAATCATGAATCATGAATCGAATCATGAATCATGAATCGAATCATGAATCATGAATTAAATCATGAATTATGAATCATGAATCATGAATCAAATCATGAATCATGAATCATGAATTGAATCATGAATCATGAATTGAATCAGGAATTGAATCATGAATCGTGAATCATGAAATGAATCATGAATTAAATCATGAAATGAATCATGAATCATGAATTGAATCATAAATCATTAGTCATGAATTGAATCATGAATCATGAACTAAATCATGAATCAAGAATCATGAATCATGAATCAAATCATGAATCATGAATTGAATCATGAATCATGAATTTTGAATTGAATCATGCATCATGAATCATGAATTATGAATTGAATCATGAATCATGAAACGAATCATGAATCATGAATTGAATCATGAATCATGAATCATGAATGGAATCATGAATCATGAATGGAATCATGAATCATGAATCGAATCATGAATCATGAATTGAATCATGAATTGAATAATGAATCATTAAATGAATCATGAATCATGAATTGAATCATGAATCATAAATCGAATCATGAATCATGAATTGAATCATGAATCATGAATTGAATCATGAATCATGAATCATGAATTGAATCATGAATCATGAAATAAATCATAAATTGAATCATGAATCATGAATTGAATCATGAATTGAATCATGAATTGAATCATGAATCATGAATTGAATCATGAATTGAATCATGATTTATGAATCGAATCATGAATCATGAATCGAATCATGAATCATGAATTGAATCATGAATCATGAATCATGAATGGAATCATGAATCATGAATGGAATCATGAATCATGAATCGAATCATGAATCATGAATTGAATCATGAATTGAATAATGAATCATTAAATGAATCATGAATCATGAATTGAATCATGAATCATAAATCGAATCATGAATCATGAATTGAATCATGAATCATGAATTGAATCATGAATCATGAATCATGAATTGAATCATGAATCATGAAATAAATCATAAATTGAATCATGAATCATGAATTGAATCATGAATTGAATCATGAATTGAATCATGAATCATGAATTGAATCATGAATCATTAATCATGAATTGAATCATGAATTAAATCATGAATCATGAATCGAATCATGAATCATGAATCGAATCATGAATCTTGAATCGAATCATGAATCATGAATCGAATCATGAATTGAATCATGAATCATGAATTGAATCATGAATCGAATCATAAATCATGAATTGAATCATAAATCATTAGTTGAATCATGAATCATGAATTGATGATGCATGAAATGAGTCATGAATCGAATCATGAATCATGAATCGAATCATGAATCATGAATCATGAATTGAATCATGAATCATGAATCATGAATGGAATCATGAATCATGAATCGAATCATGAATCATGAATTGAATCATGAATTGAATAATGAATCATTAAATGAATTATGAATCATGAATTGAATCATGAATCATGAATCGAATCATGAATCATGAATTGAATCATGAATCATGAATTGAATCATGAATCATGAATTGAATCATGAATTGAATCATGAATATAATCATGAATCATTAATTGAATCATGAATCATGAATCATGAATTGAATCATGAATCAGGAATCATGAATTGAATCATGAATCAGGAATCATGAATTGAATCATGAATCATGAATCATGAATTATGAATTGAATCATGAATCATGAAACGAATCATGAATCATGAATTGAATCATGAATTGAATCATAATTTATGAATCGAATCATGAATCATGAATCATGAATTGAATCATGAATCATGAATTATGAATGGAATCATGAATCATGAATCGAATCATGAATCATGAATCGAATCATGAATCATGAATTGAATCATGAATTGAATAATGAATCATGAAATGAATCATGAATCATAAATGGAATCATGAATCATGAATTGAATTATGAATCATGAATCGAATCATGAATCATGAATTGAATCATGAATTGAATCATGAATCATTAATCTTGAAATGAATCATGAATCATGAAACGAATCATGAATCATGAATCGAATCATGAATCATGAATTGAATCATGAATCATGAATTATGAATCTAATCATGAATCATGAATCATGAAATGAATCATGAATCATGAAATGAATCATGAATCATGAATTGAATCATGATTCGAATCATAAATCATGAATCGAATCATGAATCATAAATTGAATCATGAATCATGAATTGATGTTGCATGAAATGAATCATGAATTGAATCATGAATCATAAATCGAATCATGAATCATGAATCGAATCATGAATCATGAATCGAATCATGAATCATGAATTGAATCATGAATTATGAATCATGAATCATGAATCAAATCATGAATCATGAATCATGAATTGAATCATGAATCATGAATTGAATCATGAATTGAATCATGAAATGAATCATGAATCATGAATTGAATCATAAATCATTAGTCATGAATTGAATCATGAATCATGAACTAAATTATGAATCAAGAATCATGAATCATGAATCAAATCATGAATCATGAATCATGAATCAAATCATGAATCATGAATTGAATCATGAATCATGAATCATGAATTGAATCATGCATCATGAATCATGAATTATGAATTGAATCATGAAACGAATCATGAATCATGAATTGAATCATGATTTATGAATCGAATCATGAATCATGAATCAAATCATGAATCATGAATCATGAATTGAATCATGAATCATGAATCATGAATGGAATCATGAATCATGAATGGAATCATGAATCATGAATCGAATCATGAATCATGAATTGAATCATGAATTGAATCATGAATTGAATAATGAATCATTAAATGAATCTGGAATCATGAATTGAATCATGAATCATGAATCGAATCATGAATCATGAATTGAATCATGAATCATGAATTGAATCATGAATCATGAATCATGAATTGAATCATGAATCATGAAATAAATCATAAATTGAATTATGAATCATGAATTGAATCATGAATTGAATAATGAATCATGAAATGAATCATGAATCATAAATGGAATCATGAATCATGAATTGGATTATGAATCATGAATCGAATCATGAATCGAATCATGAATCATGAATTGAATCATGAATTGAATCATGAATCATTAATCTTGAAATGAATCATGAATCATGAAACGAATCATGAATCATGAATCGAATCATGAATCATGAATTGAATCATGAATCATGAATTATGAATCTAATCATGAATCATGAATCATGAAATGAATCATGAATCATGAAATGAATCATGAATCATGAATTGAATCATGATTCGAATCATAAATCATGAATCGAATCATGAATCATAAATTGAATCATGAATCATGAATTGATGATGCATGAAATGAATCATGAATTGAATCATGAATCATAAATCGAATCATGAATCATGAATCGAATCATGAATCATGAATCGAATCATGAATCATGAATTGAATCATGAATTATGAATCATGAATCATGAATCAAATCATGAATCATGAATCATGAATTGAATCATGAATCATGAATTGAATCATGAATTGAATCATGAAATGAATCATGAATCATGAATTGAATCATAAATCATTAGTCATGAATTGAATCATGAATCATGAACTAAATTATGAATCAAGAATCATGAATCATGAATCAAATCATGAATCATGAATCATGAATCAAATCATGAATCATGAATTGAATCATGAATCATGAATCATGAATTGAATCATGCATCATGAATCATGAATTATGAATTGAATCATGAAACGAATCATGAATCATGAATTGAATCATGATTTATGAATCGAATCATGAATCATGAATCAAATCATGAATCATGAATCATGAATTGAATCATGAATCATGAATCATGAATGGAATCATGAATCATGAATGGAATCATGAATCATGAATCGAATCATGAATCATGAATTA
>NW_027446321.1:0-64826 GCF_038048845.1 Mixophyes fleayi | reverse complement strand
TAATCTGTCTACCACTACCCAAATAGTATTGTGATTCTTACTTGGTGGCAAATCAGTAACGAAATCCATACTAATATGGGTCCAAGGTTTGGACGGAATGGGTAGTGGTCGCAGCAACCCTGCTGGAGTTCTGCGGGAGGATTTGAACTGAGAACATAAATCACAGGAAGCAATAAACTCTTTGACGTCTCTCCTCATTGAAGGCCACCAGTAACTTCGAGAGAGAATCTCAAAGGTCTTGTGTTCACCGGCGTGTCCGGAAAAACGAGAGGCATGGAACCACGAAAGGATTTTCCTCCTCAGAGTAGGAGGCACGAGGGTCTTCCCAAATGGTAGCATTTTGGTGGATGAAGCAGCCAGAGAAATACATTTGGGGTCTAGAATAGCATGGTTGGGAACCTCTTCTACATCAGAGGACGTCACCAAAGCTCGAGATAGAGCGTCAGCTTTCTTGTTCTTAGCGGCTGGTTTGAAGGTTATAATTAATTCAAAACGGGAAAAGAAAAGAGACCATCTTGCTTGACGAGGGTTCAAGCATTGAGCAGATTGCAAATATGACAAGTTCTTATGATCCGTGAAGATCGTCACCGGATGGCGAGCTCCTTCCAACAAGTATCTCCATTCCTCCAATGCAGCTTTGATGGCCAGCAACTCCTTGTCCCCGATAGTATAGTTTTTCTCTGCGGGCAGAAGACCCCGAGAATAGAAGGCACAAGGATGTAATTTTTGTTGCTCCGAGCGTTGGGAGAGAATGGCTCCTAAGCCCACATTAGAGGCATCTACTTCTAGGAAGAAGGGAAGTGTCACATCAGGCTGTCGAAGAATGGGAGCAGACGAGAAGGACTCTTTGAGAATTTGAAAGGCTTGGAGAGCCTCAGATGACCATTGCTTAGTATTAGCCCCTTTCCGAGTTAGGGCCACAATAGGAGATGCAATGGATGAAAAGTCTTGAATGAAGCGTCTATAGTAATTGGCAAAACCTAAAAAACGCTGGATGGCACGAAGAGTAGTTGGCTGAGGCCAATGTAGTACAGCATTTACTTTGTCTGGATCCATCTTCAGGCCAACTCCGGAAACTATATACCCCAAGAATGGAATCTGGGGTAATTCGAATGAACATTTTTCCAATTTACAGAACAATGAGTTTTTCCGTAGTCTGGAGAGGACCTCTGCCACATGTTGGTGATGAGAAGGCAGGTCCTGTGAGAAGATCAATATGTCGTCCAGGTAGACAACGACACATACATATAATAAGTCCCGAAAGATCTCATTGATGAAACCCTGGGAAAACAGCGGGGGCATTACACAGCCCGAAGGGCATTACTAAATATTCGTAATGCCCATCTCTGGTGTTGAACGCGGTCTTCCATTCGTCACCGGAACGGATTCTAATTAAATTGTAGGCACCACGAAGATCCAACTTAGTAAATATCCGAGCTCCCTTGATGCGATCAAATAGCTCAGTGATCAGCGGAATGGGATACCGATTCTTGATAGTAATGGCGTTGAGTCCACGAAAATCTATACAAGGGCGTAATGATCCATCCTTCTTTTTGACGAAGAAGAACCCAGCTCCAGCGGGAGAGGTGGAAGGTCGAATGAAGCCGCGCTGGAGATTCTCCTGTATGTACTCAGATGTGGCTTGAGTTTCAGGTAACGAGAGAGGATAGACCCGGCCCCTGGGAGGAGTCTTGCCAGGTAGAAGGTCGATCGGACAATCCCAAGAACGATGAGGAGGAAGACGTTCAGACTGAGCTTTATCAAACACATCGGCAAATGAAGCATACTGAGGAGGGAGTCCCGGGGAGGAATATGCGATGGAAGATTGCTGTACTTTAAGAGGAATAACTTGAGAAAGACAACGCTGGTGACATTCAGACCCCCAAGACATAACTTGAGGAGTGCGCCAGTCAATCTGGGGAGAGTGACACTGAAGCCATGGAAGGCCTAAGACAATCGGACTTGTCGTAACTGGAAGAATTAAAAACGAAATTTCTTCATGGTGTAGTGCACCAATCTGAAGGGTTACTGGAGACGTACTCTGGGTGATGAGACCGTTGATGAGACGTGATCCATCTATAGCCGTCACAGTAATGGGTGTTTTTAAAGTGATCACTGGTAGGGACCATTGATTCACTAGTGATTTAGAAATGAAATTTCCTGCTGCTCCGGAATCAATCAATGCCTGGGACTCAAAGGATTTGGTAGCAAAGGAGATCGTAACCTCAAAAGCGCAGACTTTAGATTTCATAAACGATGGAGAGGACTCCAGGGACCCTAACTTCACCTCTCCAGAACTAGTTAGGGCCTGGCATTTCCCGATCTCTTAGGGCAAGAGCTGAGCATATGCGTGGAATCAGCACAATAGATACAGAGTCTATTCTTTACTCTTCGTCTCCTCTCCTCTGAAGATAATTTGGAACGTCCTATCTCCATGGGAATCACAGAGGATGGAGCTGGACGAAATTGAGGGTTTGAACGAAGAGGTGCTTTGACAGCCGTTGTTTTCTCAGACTCTCTTTCACGAAATCTCATATCTACACGATGGCAAAGAGAGATCAAATCTTCTAGTGACGAAGGAAGCTCTTGGGTAGTCAGTGCATCTTTAATTTTATCGGAGAGCCCCTGCCAGAAGGCGGCAACTAATGCTTCAGTGTTCCACTGAAGTTCAGAGGCTAGGATCCTAAATTGAATGACATACTGTCCTACTGTATGGGAGCCTTGTCGCAAACGAAGAATGCTGGAAGCAGCGGAAGTCACACGACCTGGTTCATCGAACACACTTCGGAACGTGGAAATGAATTTGGCACTATCTTGTAGAATTGGATCGTTTCTCTCCCACAGAGGGGAGGCCCAAGCCAGGGCTTGTCCAGAAAACAATGAGATAAGATAGGCCACTCTGGAACGATGGGTAGAAAAATTTTGAGGTTGGAGTTCAAAATGGACTGAACATTGGTTAAGGAAACCTCTACAAGTTTTGGGGTCCCCGTCATATTTTGACGGAGTAGGCAGGTGAAGCGTAGGAGCTGTAGACACCTGGGATGGCACTGGGGAAACGGAGGCA
Organism: Mixophyes fleayi; assembly: GCF_038048845.1. Lineage (NCBI taxonomy): Eukaryota > Metazoa > Chordata > Amphibia > Anura > Limnodynastidae > Mixophyes > Mixophyes fleayi. The sequence continues at coordinate 61,762 of NW_027446321.1, read as the reverse complement.
AGCACAGGAGCTTCAATATTAGCTGTAACAGTCTGTCCAGATGTTCCTTGGGAGGTTAACGATTGGTAACATTGAAGTAACAGCTGTTGGCGAGCATCCTGTTGCTCCACACGGCTGACCAGATGCTGCAGCATCTCCTTAGCGGTAGGTTCCGTATCTGGGTCTGTCATGGCCTGATCTTACTGTCACGGGCACTAGGAGTCTTTACCCAGGGATCACCAGGTGATAGGCTTACCAGAGCAGTATAGGTGGTAATATGGTACTCTGGTAGCAGGGTGATCACGGAACAGGAAATAGCAGGTGATGAGATGCTCAGAAAAGTCTATGACTAGCAGCACTGGCAATATGGAGGTAGTAATACACGAGGAACTGTATGGACAAAGGACACGTGAAGGTAGTCAGTGGTCTGCGGTAGCAAGTTGTACCACTGCTATAGTGAGGAGGAATGTCCAACAGAAACGAGGGGGTGATGAGAGTCAGCGGTCTGCAGATAGCAAGTTGTACCGCTGTCTGAGTGAAGGAGTGGAATCCAAGTGGAGGTATCCGGGTAGTCAGTGGTCTGCGATAGCAAGTTGTACCACTGCTATGTGAGAGGATACTGGAACAGGTGATACAGGAAACAGGGATCAGTGGTCTGCCTTCAGCAAGTTGTACCACTGAATATATATGTGAGGAGGTGCACGGGGAGAGACTGCAACACAAGATATACACGGGCACCTTGACTTTGAACCACAGTGATATGCACAATATAAATGTATAGATGACTGAACAATACTGCCAATATAGAAAGTCTCTTGAAGTAGTCCAGCATAAGATAACACAGTCAATGATGGCAATAGACTCAGCGGATAGCACACTCCAGAGGAGAACCAACACAGTCCAGCAAGGTATGCAATACACAGCACAGTCAATGAGAAGTATGCATACCGTGGTTCAGGAGGCAGTCAGACAGGAGTGCAGAGATACCTGAACGGCAGGAGGCCGGCAGGATGCGAAGTCCCTGGATGGGTGAAGCGGTGGTCTAGTAGGTGCAGCGCACGGGTAGGTAGACCAGCAGGGAACACAGGAAAGCGTGGAGAGCGGATCAGCAGTAGATGGATGAGTAGTGCTGAGGAGTAGCAGCAGCGGGTCTCTGCGGGAACACGGAGGTAGCCAATAGCAACCAGCAGGTGCAGTAACGATGGGACACGGGAGAGCAGAGTTGAACAGGCACTGTTGATCACGGAGAATAGCGGGTAGCAATAGTGGAGGCAGACTCAAGGAAACACGGGAGCGTTGACAAGGACTGAAGACTGAAGCGCACAGAGGCAGCGGATAGGAATCAGCCAAACAGTCACGATGAAACACAGACGGGTTGCAGGTTGAAGACTGTAGTGCACGGAGGCAGCGGATAGGAATCAGCTAGCAGTCACGATGATGAAACACAGACGAGTTGCAGGTTGAAGACTGTAGTGCACGGAGGCAGCGGATAGGAATCAGCTAGCAGTCACGATGATGAAACACAGACGAGTTGCAGGTTGAAGACTGTAGTGCACGGAGGCAGCGGATAGGCATCAGCTAACAGTCCCAATAATAAATGGTAGAGTAGAAGTGGTTAGAAGACTGTAGTGCACGGAGGCAGCGGATAGGAATCAGCTCACAGTCACGATGATACAGTAGATGGTAGAAGTGGTATGGGAACCACAGTAGGAGAAGTGGTTTGAAGACTGTAGTGCACGGAGGCAGCGGATAGGAATCAGCTCACAGTCACGATGATACAGTAGATGGTAGAAGTGGTATGGGAACCACAGTAGTAGAAGTGGTTTGGAAACCACAGAGGTAGAAGTGGTTTGGAAACCACAGGAATCAGCTGGGCTGAATAAACGAGGAAACACAGGAACACCTTCAGAGACTCATGGGGAATGAGACTCCAAGATCAGGCAACGTGGTGTTGACCACAGGTGCTTAATATAGGGAGGTTGCCTGATCTGCCAATTAAGTTAAAGGAACATACACTGAAGGTTTGGAAAGGGCTGCGCATGCGCAGTCCCTCAGGATAGAGGACGTCCACGGTTCCTAATAGTCCGGGAAGAAGCACTCACAGTCCGGTGAGTGACAGTACCCCCCCCTTTTAAAGGTGGGCACAGAACGCCTGGAACCGGGCTTGTCCGGATTTTTGGAATAAAACTTCTTCAGAAGGGCAGGAGCATTAAGATCTTCAGCTTTGATCCATGAACGCTCTTCAGGACCAAAGCCCTTCCAATGAACGAGGAAACGGAGGACTCCTCGCGAAATTTTTGCATCCAATACCTCAGTAATCTCGAAATCCTCCTCCTGATGAACTTGAACTGGCTGCGGTGCTGAGGGAGGAGTCGAGAAACGATTGATAATAAGAGGTTTGAGTAAGGACACATGGAAGGCATTGGAAATCCGAAGATTCTTAGGAAGAAGAAGTTTAACACATACTGGATTGATAACTTGAATGATCCTATATGGACCAATAAAACGAGGGGCGAATTTCATAGATGGAACCTTCAAACGAATATTTTTGGTAGATAACCAAACCCGATCTCCAATTTTTAGTGGTGGAATAGCCCGCCTCTTCTTATCTGCGAAAGACTTATATTTGTTAGATGTCTTCTTTAAACAGGTTTTGACCTGAGACCAGATATTTTTGAAGGTCTGACAAGCAGTCTCCACAGCAGGAACTTGGGTGGGTGGGAGGGCAGGAAATTCCGGAAAAGACGGATGGTGACCGTAAACCACAAAGAATGGAGTTTTGGATGATGACTCATGGTACATGTTGTTATGGGCGAATTCAGCCCAAGGGAGCAATTCTACCCAGTTGTCTTGGTTGGCTGAAGAGAACATCCTAATAAAAGTCTCAAGATCTTGATTGACTCGTTCCGTTTGTCCGTTAGATTGCGGATGGTACGATGATGAGAGTGCTAATCGTATGCCCAAGGTTTTACAAAGGGCCCGCCAGAATCTGGAAACGAATTGTACTCCTCTATCTGACACAATCTCAGACGGACATCCATGGATGCGGAAGATTTCTTTAATGAAATGTTCAGCCAGAGTAGACGAGGAAGGTAAACCGGACTGAGGGACGAAATGAGCCATCTTCGAAAATCTGTCTACCACTACCCAAATAGTATTGTGATTCTTACTTGGTGGCAAATCAGTAACGAAATCCATACTAATATGGGTCCAAGGTTTGGACGGAATGGGTAGTGGTCGCAGCAACCCTGCTGGAGTTCTGCGGGAGGATTTGAACTGAGAACATAAATCACAGGAAGCAATAAACTCTTTGACGTCTCTCCTCATTGAAGGCCACCAGTAACTTCGAGAGAGAATCTCAAAGGTCTTGTGTTCACCGGCGTGTCCGGAAAAACGAGAGGCATGGAACCACGAAAGGATTTTCCTCCTCAGAGTAGGAGGCACGAGGGTCTTCCCAAATGGTAGCATTTTGGTGGATGAAGCAGCCAGAGAAATACATTTGGGGTCTAGAATAGCATGGTTGGGAACCTCTTCTACATCAGAGGACGTCACCAAAGCTCGAGATAGAGCGTCAGCTTTCTTGTTCTTAGCGGCTGGTTTGAAGGTTATAATTAATTCAAAACGGGAAAAGAAAAGAGACCATCTTGCTTGACGAGGGTTCAAGCATTGAGCAGATTGCAAATATGACAAGTTCTTATGATCCGTGAAGATCGTCACCGGATGGCGAGCTCCTTCCAACAAGTATCTCCATTCCTCCAATGCAGCTTTGATGGCCAGCAACTCCTTGTCCCCGATAGTATAGTTTTTCTCTGCGGGCAGAAGACCCCGAGAATAGAAGGCACAAGGATGTAATTTTTGTTGCTCCGAGCGTTGGGAGAGAATGGCTCCTAAGCCCACATTAGAGGCATCTACTTCTAGGAAGAAGGGAAGTGTCACATCAGGCTGTCGAAGAATGGGAGCAGACGAGAAGGACTCTTTGAGAATTTGAAAGGCTTGGAGAGCCTCAGATGACCATTGCTTAGTATTAGCCCCTTTCCGAGTTAGGGCCACAATAGGAGATGCAATGGATGAAAAGTCTTGAATGAAGCGTCTATAGTAATTGGCAAAACCTAAAAAACGCTGGATGGCACGAAGAGTAGTTGGCTGAGGCCAATGTAGTACAGCATTTACTTTGTCTGGATCCATCTTCAGGCCAACTCCGGAAACTATATACCCCAAGAATGGAATCTGGGGTAATTCGAATGAACATTTTTCCAATTTACAGAACAATGAGTTTTTCCGTAGTCTGGAGAGGACCTCTGCCACATGTTGGTGATGAGAAGGCAGGTCCTGTGAGAAGATCAATATGTCGTCCAGGTAGACAACGACACATACATATAATAAGTCCCGAAAGATCTCATTGATGAAACCCTGGAAAACAGCGGGGGCATTACACAGCCCGAAGGGCATTACTAAATATTCGTAATGCCCATCTCTGGTGTTGAACGCGGTCTTCCATTCGTCACCGGAACGGATTCTAATTAAATTGTAGGCACCACGAAGATCCAACTTAGTAAATATCCGAGCTCCCTTGATGCGATCAAATAGCTCAGTGATCAGCGGAATGGGATACCGATTCTTGATAGTAATGGCGTTGAGTCCACGAAAATCTATACAAGGGCGTAATGATCCATCCTTCTTTTTGACGAAGAAGAACCCAGCTCCAGCGGGAGAGGTGGAAGGTCGAATGAAGCCGCGCTGGAGATTCTCCTGTATGTACTCAGATGTGGCTTGAGTTTCAGGTAACGAGAGAGGATAGACCCGGCCCCTGGGAGGAGTCTTGCCAGGTAGAAGGTCGATCGGACAATCCCAAGAACGATGAGGAGGAAGACGTTCAGACTGAGCTTTATCAAACACATCGGCAAATGAAGCATACTGAGGAGGGAGTCCCGGGGAGGAATATGCGATGGAAGATTGCTGTACTTTAAGAGGAATAACTTGAGAAAGACAACGCTGGTGACATTCAGACCCCCAAGACATAACTTGAGGAGTGCGCCAGTCAATCTGGGGAGAGTGACACTGAAGCCATGGAAGGCCTAAGACAATCGGACTTGTCGTAACTGGAAGAATTAAAAACGAAATTTCTTCATGGTGTAGTGCACCAATCTGAAGGGTTACTGGAGACGTACTCTGGGTGATGAGACCGTTGATGAGACGTGATCCATCTATAGCCGTCACAGTAATGGGTGTTTTTAAAGTGATCACTGGTAGGGACCATTGATTCACTAGTGATTTAGAAATGAAATTTCCTGCTGCTCCGGAATCAATCAATGCCTGGGACTCAAAGGATTTGGTAGCAAAGGAGATCGTAACCTCAAAAGCGCAGACTTTAGATTTCATAAACGATGGAGAGGACTCCAGGGACCCTAACTTCACCTCTCCAGAACTAGTTAGGGCCTGGCATTTCCCGATCTCTTAGGGCAAGAGCTGAGCATATGCGTGGAATCAGCACAATAGATACAGAGTCTATTCTTTACTCTTCGTCTCCTCTCCTCTGAAGATAATTTGGAACGTCCTATCTCCATGGGAATCACAGAGGATGGAGCTGGACGAAATTGAGGGTTTGAACGAAGAGGTGCTTTGACAGCCGTTGTTTTCTCAGACTCTCTTTCACGAAATCTCATATCTACACGATGGCAAAGAGAGATCAAATCTTCTAGTGACGAAGGAAGCTCTTGGGTAGTCAGTGCATCTTTAATTTTATCGGAGAGCCCCTGCCAGAAGGCGGCAACTAATGCTTCAGTGTTCCACTGAAGTTCAGAGGCTAGGATCCTAAATTGAATGACATACTGTCCTACTGTATGGGAGCCTTGTCGCAAACGAAGAATGCTGGAAGCAGCGGAAGTCACACGACCTGGTTCATCGAACACACTTCGGAACGTGGAAATGAATTTGGCACTATCTTGTAGAATTGGATCGTTTCTCTCCCACAGAGGGGAGGCCCAAGCCAGGGCTTGTCCAGAAAACAATGAGATAAGATAGGCCACTCTGGAACGATGGGTAGAAAAATTTTGAGGTTGGAGTTCAAAATGGACTGAACATTGGTTAAGGAAACCTCTACAAGTTTTGGGGTCCCCGTCATATTTTGACGGAGTAGGCAGGTGAAGCGTAGGAGCTGTAGACACCTGGGATGGCACTGGGGAAACGGAGGCAAGCACAGGAGCTTCAATATTAGCTGTAACAGTCTGTCCAGATGTTCCTTGGGAGGTTAACGATTGGTAACATTGAAGTAACAGCTGTTGGCGAGCATCCTGTTGCTCCACACGGCTGACCAGATGCTGCAGCATCTCCTTAGCGGTAGGTTCCGTATCTGGGTCTGTCATGGCCTGATCTTACTGTCACGGGCACTAGGAGTCTTTACCCAGGGATCACCAGGTGATAGGCTTACCAGAGCAGTATAGGTGGTAATATGGTACTCTGGTAGCAGGGTGATCACGGAACAGGAAATAGCAGGTGATGAGATGCTCAGGAAAGTCTATGACTAGCAGCACTGGCAATATGGAGGTAGTAATACACGAGGAACTGTATGGACAAAGGACACGTGAAGGTAGTCAGTGGTCTGCGGTAGCAAGTTGTACCACTGCTATAGTGAGGAGGAATGTCCAACAGAAACGAGGGGGTGATGAGAGTCAGCGGTCTGCAGATAGCAAGTTGTACCGCTGTCTGAGTGAAGGAGTGGAATCCAAGTGGAGGTATCCGGGTAGTCAGTGGTCTGCGATAGCAAGTTGTACCACTGCTATGTGAGAGGATACTGGAACAGGTGATACAGGAAACAGGGATCAGTGGTCTGCCTTCAGCAAGTTGTACCACTGAATATATATGTGAGGAGGTGCACGGGGAGAGACTGCAACACAAGATATACACGGGCACCTTGACTTTGAACCACAGTGATATGCACAATATAAATGTATAGATGACTGAACAATACTGCCAATATAGAAAGTCTCTTGAAGTAGTCCAGCATAAGATAACACAGTCAATGATGGCAATAGACTCAGCGGATAGCACACTCCAGAGGAGAACCAACACAGTCCAGCAAGGTATGCAATACACAGCACAGTCAATGAGAAGTATGCATACCGTGGTTCAGGAGGCAGTCAGACAGGAGTGCAGAGATACCTGAACGGCAGGAGGCCGGCAGGATGCGAAGTCCCTGGATGGGTGAAGCGGTGGTCTAGTAGGTGCAGCGCACGGGTAGGTAGACCAGCAGGGAACACAGGAAAGCGTGGAGAGCGGATCAGCAGTAGATGGATGAGTAGTGCTGAGGAGTAGCAGCAGCGGGTCTCTGCGGGAACACGGAGGTAGCCAATAGCAACCAGCAGGTGCAGTAACGATGGGACACGGGAGAGCAGAGTTGAACAGGCACTGTTGATCACGGAGAATAGCGGGTAGCAATAGTGGAGGCAGACTCAAGGAAACACGGGAGCGTTGACAAGGACTGAAGACTGAAGCGCACAGAGGCAGCGGATAGGAATCAGCCAAACAGTCACGATGAAACACAGACGGGTTGCAGGTTGAAGACTGTAGTGCACGGAGGCAGCGGATAGGAATCAGCTAGCAGTCACGATGATGAAACACAGACGAGTTGCAGGTTGAAGACTGTAGTGCACGGAGGCAGCGGATAGGAATCAGCTAGCAGTCACGATGATGAAACACAGACGAGTTGCAGGTTGAAGACTGTAGTGCACGGAGGCAGCGGATAGGCATCAGCTAACAGTCCCAATAATAAATGGTAGAGTAGAAGTGGTTAGAAGACTGTAGTGCACGGAGGCAGCGGATAGGAATCAGCTCACAGTCACGATGATACAGTAGATGGTAGAAGTGGTATGGGAACCACAGTAGGAGAAGTGGTTTGAAGACTGTAGTGCACGGAGGCAGCGGATAGGAATCAGCTCACAGTCACGATGATACAGTAGATGGTAGAAGTGGTATGGGAACCACAGTAGTAGAAGTGGTTTGGAAACCACAGAGGTAGAAGTGGTTTGGAAACCACAGGAATCAGCTGGGCTGAATAAACGAGGAAACACAGGAACACCTTCAGAGACTCATGGGGAATGAGACTCCAAGATCAGGCAACGTGGTGTTGACCACAGGTGCTTAATATAGGGAGGTTGCCTGATCTGCCAATTAAGTTAAAGGAACATACACTGAAGGTTTGGAAAGGGCTGCGCATGCGCAGTCCCTCAGGATAGAGGACGTCCACGGTTCCTAATAGTCCGGGAAGAAGCACTCACAGTCCGGTGAGTGACAGTACCCCCCCCTTTTAAAGGTGGGCACAGAACGCCTGGAACCGGGCTTGTCCGGATTTTTGGAATAAAACTTCTTCAGAAGGGCAGGAGCATTAAGATCTTCAGCTTTGATCCATGAACGCTCTTCAGGACCAAAGCCCTTCCAATGAACGAGGAAACGGAGGACTCCTCGCGAAATTTTTGCATCCAATACCTCAGTAATCTCGAAATCCTCCTCCTGATGAACTTGAACTGGCTGCGGTGCTGAGGGAGGAGTCGAGAAACGATTGATAATAAGAGGTTTGAGTAAGGACACATGGAAGGCATTGGAAATCCGAAGATTCTTAGGAAGAAGAAGTTTAACACATACTGGATTGATAACTTGAATGATCCTATATGGACCAATAAAACGAGGGGCGAATTTCATAGATGGAACCTTCAAACGAATATTTTTGGTAGATAACCAAACCCGATCTCCAATTTTTAGTGGTGGAATAGCCCGCCTCTTCTTATCTGCGAAAGACTTATATTTGTTAGATGTCTTCTTTAAACAGGTTTTGACCTGAGACCAGATATTTTTGAAGGTCTGACAAGCAGTCTCCACAGCAGGAACTTGGGTGGGTGGGAGGGCAGGAAATTCCGGAAAAGACGGATGGTGACCGTAAACCACAAAGAATGGAGTTTTGGATGATGACTCATGGTACATGTTGTTATGGGCGAATTCAGCCCAAGGGAGCAATTCTACCCAGTTGTCTTGGTTGGCTGAAGAGAACATCCTAATAAAAGTCTCAAGATCTTGATTGACTCGTTCCGTTTGTCCGTTAGATTGCGGATGGTACGATGATGAGAGTGCTAATCGTATGCCCAAGGTTTTACAAAGGGCCCGCCAGAATCTGGAAACGAATTGTACTCCTCTATCTGACACAATCTCAGACGGACATCCATGGATGCGGAAGATTTCTTTAATGAAATGTTCAGCCAGAGTAGACGAGGAAGGTAAACCGGACTGAGGGACGAAATGAGCCATCTTCGAAAATCTGTCTACCACTACCCAAATAGTATTGTGATTCTTACTTGGTGGCAAATCAGTAACGAAATCCATACTAATATGGGTCCAAGGTTTGGACGGAATGGGTAGTGGTCGCAGCAACCCTGCTGGAGTTCTGCGGGAGGATTTGAACTGAGAACATAAATCACAGGAAGCAATAAACTCTTTGACGTCTCTCCTCATTGAAGGCCACCAGTAACTTCGAGAGAGAATCTCAAAGGTCTTGTGTTCACCGGCGTGTCCGGAAAAACGAGAGGCATGGAACCACGAAAGGATTTTCCTCCTCAGAGTAGGAGGCACGAGGGTCTTCCCAAATGGTAGCATTTTGGTGGATGAAGCAGCCAGAGAAATACATTTGGGGTCTAGAATAGCATGGTTGGGAACCTCTTCTACATCAGAGGACGTCACCAAAGCTCGAGATAGAGCGTCAGCTTTCTTGTTCTTAGCGGCTGGTTTGAAGGTTATAATTAATTCAAAACGGGAAAAGAAAAGAGACCATCTTGCTTGACGAGGGTTCAAGCATTGAGCAGATTGCAAATATGACAAGTTCTTATGATCCGTGAAGATCGTCACCGGATGGCGAGCTCCTTCCAACAAGTATCTCCATTCCTCCAATGCAGCTTTGATGGCCAGCAACTCCTTGTCCCCGATAGTATAGTTTTTCTCTGCGGGCAGAAGACCCCGAGAATAGAAGGCACAAGGATGTAATTTTTGTTGCTCCGAGCGTTGGGAGAGAATGGCTCCTAAGCCCACATTAGAGGCATCTACTTCTAGGAAGAAGGGAAGTGTCACATCAGGCTGTCGAAGAATGGGAGCAGACGAGAAGGACTCTTTGAGAATTTGAAAGGCTTGGAGAGCCTCAGATGACCATTGCTTAGTATTAGCCCCTTTCCGAGTTAGGGCCACAATAGGAGATGCAATGGATGAAAAGTCTTGAATGAAGCGTCTATAGTAATTGGCAAAACCTAAAAAACGCTGGATGGCACGAAGAGTAGTTGGCTGAGGCCAATGTAGTACAGCATTTACTTTGTCTGGATCCATCTTCAGGCCAACTCCGGAAACTATATACCCCAAGAATGGAATCTGGGGTAATTCGAATGAACATTTTTCCAATTTACAGAACAATGAGTTTTTCCGTAGTCTGGAGAGGACCTCTGCCACATGTTGGTGATGAGAAGGCAGGTCCTGTGAGAAGATCAATATGTCGTCCAGGTAGACAACGACACATACATATAATAAGTCCCGAAAGATCTCATTGATGAAACCCTGGAAAACAGCGGGGGCATTACACAGCCCGAAGGGCATTACTAAATATTCGTAATGCCCATCTCTGGTGTTGAACGCGGTCTTCCATTCGTCACCGGAACGGATTCTAATTAAATTGTAGGCACCACGAAGATCCAACTTAGTAAATATCCGAGCTCCCTTGATGCGATCAAATAGCTCAGTGATCAGCGGAATGGGATACCGATTCTTGATAGTAATGGCGTTGAGTCCACGAAAATCTATACAAGGGCGTAATGATCCAGCCTTCTTTTTGACGAAGAAGAACCCAGCTCCAGCGGGAGAGGTGGAAGGTCGAATGAAGCCGCGCTGGAGATTCTCCTGTATGTACTCAGATGTGGCTTGAGTTTCAGGTAACGAGAGAGGATAGACCCGGCCCCTGGGAGGAGTCTTGCCAGGTAGAAGGTCGATCGGACAATCCCAAGAACGATGAGGAGGAAGACGTTCAGACTGAGCTTTATCAAACACATCGGCAAATGAAGCATACTGAGGAGGGAGTCCCGGGGAGGAATATGCGATGGAAGATTGCTGTACTTTAAGAGGAATAACTTGAGAAAGACAACGCTGGTGACATTCAGACCCCCAAGACATAACTTGAGGAGTGCGCCAGTCAATCTGGGGAGAGTGACACTGAAGCCATGGAAGGCCTAAGACAATCGGACTTGTCGTAACTGGAAGAATTAAAAACGAAATTTCTTCATGGTGTAGTGCACCAATCTGAAGGGTTACTGGAGACGTACTCTGGGTGATGAGACCGTTGATGAGACGTGATCCATCTATAGCCGTCACAGTAATGGGTGTTTTTAAAGTGATCACTGGTAGGGACCATTGATTCACTAGTGATTTAGAAATGAAATTTCCTGCTGCTCCGGAATCAATCAATGCCTGGGACTCAAAGGATTTGGTAGCAAAGGAGATCGTAACCTCAAAAGCGCAGACTTTAGATTTCATAAACGATGGAGAGGACTCCAGGGACCCTAACTTCACCTCTCCAGAACTAGTTAGGGCCTGGCATTTCCCGATCTCTTAGGGCAAGAGCTGAGCATATGCGTGGAATCAGCACAATAGATACAGAGTCTATTCTTTACTCTTCGTCTCCTCTCCTCTGAAGATAATTTGGAACGTCCTATCTCCATGGGAATCACAGAGGATGGAGCTGGACGAAATTGAGGGTTTGAACGAAGAGGTGCTTTGACAGCCGTTGTTTTCTCAGACTCTCTTTCACGAAATCTCATATCTACACGATGGCAAAGAGAGATCAAATCTTCTAGTGACGAAGGAAGCTCTTGGGTAGTCAGTGCATCTTTAATTTTATCGGAGAGCCCCTGCCAGAAGGCGGCAACTAATGCTTCAGTGTTCCACTGAAGTTCAGAGGCTAGGATCCTAAATTGAATGACATACTGTCCTACTGTATGGGAGCCTTGTCGCAAACGAAGAATGCTGGAAGCAGCGGAAGTCACACGACCTGGTTCATCGAACACACTTCGGAACGTGGAAATGAATTTGGCACTATCTTGTAGAATTGGATCGTTTCTCTCCCACAGAGGGGAGGCCCAAGCCAGGGCTTGTCCAGAAAACAATGAGATAAGATAGGCCACTCTGGAACGATGGGTAGAAAAATTTTGAGGTTGGAGTTCAAAATGGACTGAACATTGGTTAAGGAAACCTCTACAAGTTTTGGGGTCCCCGTCATATTTTGACGGAGTAGGCAGGTGAAGCGTAGGAGCTGTAGACACCTGGGATGGCACTGGGGAAACGGAGGCAAGCACAGGAGCTTCAATATTAGCTGTAACAGTCTGTCCAGATGTTCCTTGGGAGGTTAACGATTGGTAACATTGAAGTAACAGCTGTTGGCGAGCATCCTGTTGCTCCACACGGCTGACCAGATGCTGCAGCATCTCCTTAGCGGTAGGTTCCGTATCTGGGTCTGTCATGGCCTGATCTTACTGTCACGGGCACTAGGAGTCTTTACCCAGGGATCACCAGGTGATAGGCTTACCAGAGCAGTATAGGTGGTAATATGGTACTCTGGTAGCAGGGTGATCACGGAACAGGAAATAGCAGGTGATGAGATGCTCAGGAAAGTCTATGACTAGCAGCACTGGCAATATGGAGGTAGTAATACACGAGGAACTGTATGGACAAAGGACACGTGAAGGTAGTCAGTGGTCTGCGGTAGCAAGTTGTACCACTGCTATAGTGAGGAGGAATGTCCAACAGAAACGAGGGGGTGATGAGAGTCAGCGGTCTGCAGATAGCAAGTTGTACCGCTGTCTGAGTGAAGGAGTGGAATCCAAGTGGAGGTATCCGGGTAGTCAGTGGTCTGCGATAGCAAGTTGTACCACTGCTATGTGAGAGGATACTGGAACAGGTGATACAGGAAACAGGGATCAGTGGTCTGCCTTCAGCAAGTTGTACCACTGAATATATATGTGAGGAGGTGCACGGGGAGAGACTGCAACACAAGATATACACGGGCACCTTGACTTTGAACCACAGTGATATGCACAATATAAATGTATAGATGACTGAACAATACTGCCAATATAGAAAGTCTCTTGAAGTAGTCCAGCATAAGATAACACAGTCAATGATGGCAATAGACTCAGCGGATAGCACACTCCAGAGGAGAACCAACACAGTCCAGCAAGGTATGCAATACACAGCACAGTCAATGAGAAGTATGCATACCGTGGTTCAGGAGGCAGTCAGACAGGAGTGCAGAGATACCTGAACGGCAGGAGGCCGGCAGGATGCGAAGTCCCTGGATGGGTGAAGCGGTGGTCTAGTAGGTGCAGCGCACTGGTAGGTAGACCAGCAGGGAACACAGGAAAGCGTGGAGAGCGGATCAGCAGTAGATGGATGAGTAGTGCTGAGGAGTAGCAGCAGCGGGTCTCTGCGGGAACACGGAGGTAGCCAATAGCAACCAGCAGGTGCAGTAACGATGGGACACGGGAGAGCAGAGTTGAACAGGCACTGTTGATCACGGAGAATAGCGGGTAGCAATAGTGGAGGCAGACTCAAGGAAACACGGGAGCGTTGACAAGGACTGAAGACTGAAGCGCACAGAGGCAGCGGATAGGAATCAGCCAAACAGTCACGATGAAACACAGACGGGTTGCAGGTTGAAGACTGTAGTGCACGGAGGCAGCGGATAGGAATCAGCTAGCAGTCACGATGATGAAACACAGACGAGTTGCAGGTTGAAGACTGTAGTGCACGGAGGCAGCGGATAGGAATCAGCTAGCAGTCACGATGATGAAACACAGACGAGTTGCAGGTTGAAGACTGTAGTGCACGGAGGCAGCGGATAGGCATCAGCTAACAGTCCCAATAATAAATGGTAGAGTAGAAGTGGTTAGAAGACTGTAGTGCACGGAGGCAGCGGATAGGAATCAGCTCACAGTCACGATGATACAGTAGATGGTAGAAGTGGTATGGGAACCACAGTAGGAGAAGTGGTTTGAAGACTGTAGTGCACGGAGGCAGCGGATAGGAATCAGCTCACAGTCACGATGATACAGTAGATGGTAGAAGTGGTATGGGAACCACAGTAGTAGAAGTGGTTTGGAAACCACAGAGGTAGAAGTGGTTTGGAAACCACAGGAATCAGCTGGGCTGAATAAACGAGGAAACACAGGAACACCTTCAGAGACTCATGGGGAATGAGACTCCAAGATCAGGCAACGTGGTGTTGACCACAGGTGCTTAATATAGGGAGGTTGCCTGATCTGCCAATTAAGTTAAAGGAACATACACTGAAGGTTTGGAAAGGGCTGCGCATGCGCAGTCCCTCAGGATAGAGGACGTCCACGGTTCCTAATAGTCCGGGAAGAAGCACTCACAGTCCGGTGAGTGACAGTACCCCCCCTTTTAAAGGTGGGCACAGAACGCCTGGAACCGGGCTTGTCCGGATTTTTGGAATAAAACTTCTTCAGAAGGGCAGGAGCATTAAGATCTTCAGCTTTGATCCATGAACGCTCTTCAGGACCAAAGCCCTTCCAATGAACGAGGAAACGGAGGACTCCTCGCGAAATTTTTGCATCCAATACCTCAGTAATCTCGAAATCCTCCTCCTGATGAACTTGAACTGGCTGCGGTGCTGAGGGAGGAGTCGAGAAACGATTGATAATAAGAGGTTTGAGTAAGGACACATGGAAGGCATTGGAAATCCGAAGATTCTTAGGAAGAAGAAGTTTAACACATACTGGATTGATAACTTGAATGATCCTATATGGACCAATAAAACGAGGGGCGAATTTCATAGATGGAACCTTCAAACGAATATTTTTGGTAGATAACCAAACCCGATCTCCAATTTTTAGTGGTGGAATAGCCCGCCTCTTCTTATCTGCGAAAGACTTATATTTGTTAGATGTCTTCTTTAAACAGGTTTTGACCTGAGACCAGATATTTTTGAAGGTCTGACAAGCAGTCTCCACAGCAGGAACTTGGGTGGGTGGGAGGGCAGGAAATTCCGGAAAAGACGGATGGTGACCGTAAACCACAAAGAATGGAGTTTTGGATGATGACTCATGGTACATGTTGTTATGGGCGAATTCAGCCCAAGGGAGCAATTCTACCCAGTTGTCTTGGTTGGCTGAAGAGAACATCCTAATAAAAGTCTCAAGATCTTGATTGACTCGTTCCGTTTGTCCGTTAGATTGCGGATGGTACGATGATGAGAGTGCTAATCGTATGCCCAAGGTTTTACAAAGGGCCCGCCAGAATCTGGAAACGAATTGTACTCCTCTATCTGACACAATCTCAGACGGACATCCATGGATGCGGAAGATTTCTTTAATGAAATGTTCAGCCAGAGTAGACGAGGAAGGTAAACCGGACTGAGGGACGAAATGAGCCATCTTCGAAAATCTGTCTACCACTACCCAAATAGTATTGTGATTCTTACTTGGTGGCAAATCAGTAACGAAATCCATACTAATATGGGTCCAAGGTTTGGACGGAATGGGTAGTGGTCGCAGCAACCCTGCTGGAGTTCTGCGGGAGGATTTGAACTGAGAACATAAATCACAGGAAGCAATAAACTCTTTGACGTCTCTCCTCATTGAAGGCCACCAGTAACTTCGAGAGAGAATCTCAAAGGTCTTGTGTTCACCGGCGTGTCCGGAAAAACGAGAGGCATGGAACCACGAAAGGATTTTCCTCCTCAGAGTAGGAGGCACGAGGGTCTTCCCAAATGGTAGCATTTTGGTGGATGAAGCAGCCAGAGAAATACATTTGGGGTCTAGAATAGCATGGTTGGGAACCTCTTCTACATCAGAGGACGTCACCAAAGCTCGAGATAGAGCGTCAGCTTTCTTGTTCTTAGCGGCTGGTTTGAAGGTTATAATTAATTCAAAACGGGAAAAGAAAAGAGACCATCTTGCTTGACGAGGGTTCAAGCATTGAGCAGATTGCAAATATGACAAGTTCTTATGATCCGTGAAGATCGTCACCGGATGGCGAGCTCCTTCCAACAAGTATCTCCATTCCTCCAATGCAGCTTTGATGGCCAGCAACTCCTTGTCCCCGATAGTATAGTTTTTCTCTGCGGGCAGAAGACCCCGAGAATAGAAGGCACAAGGATGTAATTTTTGTTGCTCCGAGCGTTGGGAGAGAATGGCTCCTAAGCCCACATTAGAGGCATCTACTTCTAGGAAGAAGGGAAGTGTCACATCAGGCTGTCGAAGAATGGGAGCAGACGAGAAGGACTCTTTGAGAATTTGAAAGGCTTGGAGAGTCTCAGATGACCATTGCTTAGTATTAGCCCCTTTCCGAGTTAGGGCCACAATAGGAGATGCAATGGATGAAAAGTCTTGAATGAAGCGTCTATAGTAATTGGCAAAACCTAAAAAACGCTGGATGGCACGAAGAGTAGTTGGCTGAGGCCAATGTAGTACAGCATTTACTTTGTCTGGATCCATCTTCAGGCCAACTCCGGAAACTATATACCCCAAGAATGGAATCTGGGGTAATTCGAATGAACATTTTTCCAATTTACAGAACAATGAGTTTTTCCGTAGTCTGGAGAGGACCTCTGCCACATGTTGGTGATGAGAAGGCAGGTCCTGTGAGAAGATCAATATGTCGTCCAGGTAGACAACGACACATACATATAATAAGTCCCGAAAGATCTCATTGATGAAACCCTGGAAAACAGCGGGGGCATTACACAGCCCGAAGGGCATTACTAAATATTCGTAATGCCCATCTCTGGTGTTGAACGCGGTCTTCCATTCGTCACCGGAACGGATTCTAATTAAATTGTAGGCACCACGAAGATCCAACTTAGTAAATATCCGAGCTCCCTTGATGCGATCAAATAGCTCAGTGATCAGCGGAATGGGATACCGATTCTTGATAGTAATGGCGTTGAGTCCACGAAAATCTATACAAGGGCGTAATGATCCATCCTTCTTTTTGACGAAGAAGAACCCAGCTCCAGCGGGAGAGGTGGAAGGTCGAATGAAGCCGCGCTGGAGATTCTCCTGTATGTACTCAGATGTGGCTTGAGTTTCAGGTAACGAGAGAGGATAGACCCGGCCCCTGGGAGGAGTCTTGCCAGGTAGAAGGTCGATCGGACAATCCCAAGAACGATGAGGAGGAAGACGTTCAGACTGAGCTTTATCAAACACATCGGCAAATGAAGCATACTGAGGAGGGAGTCCCGGGGAGGAATATGCGATGGAAGATTGCTGTACTTTAAGAGGAATAACTTGAGAAAGACAACGCTGGTGACATTCAGACCCCCAAGACATAACTTGAGGAGTGCGCCAGTCAATCTGGGGAGAGTGACACTGAAGCCATGGAAGGCCTAAGACAATCGGACTTGTCGTAACTGGAAGAATTAAAAACGAAATTTCTTCATGGTGTAGTGCACCAATCTGAAGGGTTACTGGAGACGTACTCTGGGTGATGAGACCGTTGATGAGACGTGATCCATCTATAGCCGTCACAGTGATGGGTGTTTTTAAAGTGATCACTGGTAGGGACCATTGATTCACTAGTGATTTAGAAATGAAATTTCCTGCTGCTCCGGAATCAATCAATGCCTGGGACTCAAAGGATTTGGTAGCAAAGGAGATCGTAACCTCAAAAGCGCAGACTTTAGATTTCATAAACGATGGAGAGGACTCCAGGGACCCTAACTTCACCTCTCCAGAACTAGTTAGGGCCTGGCATTTCCCGATCTCTTAGGGCAAGAGCTGAGCATATGCGTGGAATCAGCACAATAGATACAGAGTCTATTCTTTACTCTTCGTCTCCTCTCCTCTGAAGATAATTTGGAACGTCCTATCTCCATGGGAATCACAGAGGATGGAGCTGGACGAAATTGAGGGTTTGAACGAAGAGGTGCTTTGACAGCCGTTGTTTTCTCAGACTCTCTTTCACGAAATCTCATATCTACACGATGGCAAAGAGAGATCAAATCTTCTAGTGACGAAGGAAGCTCTTGGGTAGTCAGTGCATCTTTAATTTTATCGGAGAGCCCCTGCCAGAAGGCGGCAACTAATGCTTCAGTGTTCCACTGAAGTTCAGAGGCTAGGATCCTAAATTGAATGACATACTGTCCTACTGTATGGGAGCCTTGTCGCGAACGAAGAATGCTGGAAGCAGCGGAAGTCACACGACCTGGTTCATCGAACACACTTCGGAACGTGGAAATGAATTTGGCACTATCTTGTAGAATTGGATCGTTTCTCTCCCACAGAGGGGAGGCCCAAGCCAGGGCTTGTCCAGAAAACAATGAGATAAGATAGGCCACTCTGGAACGATGGGTAGAAAAATTTTGAGGTTGGAGTTCAAAATGGACTGAACATTGGTTAAGGAAACCTCTACAAGTTTTGGGGTCCCCGTCATATTTTGACGGAGTAGGCAGGTGAAGCGTAGGAGCTGTAGACACCTGGGATGGCACTGGGGAAACGGAGGCAAGCACAGGAGCTTCAATATTAGCTGTAACAGTCTGTCCAGATGTTCCTTGGGAGGTTAACGATTGGTAACATTGAAGTAACAGCTGTTGGCGAGCATCCTGTTGCTCCACACGGCTGACCAGATGCTGCAGCATCTCCTTAGCGGTAGGTTCCGTATCTGGGTCTGTCATGGCCTGATCTTACTGTCACGGGCACTAGGAGTCTTTACCCAGGGATCACCAGGTGATAGGCTTACCAGAGCAGTATAGGTGGTAATATGGTACTCTGGTAGCAGGGTGATCACGGAACAGGAAATAGCAGGTGATGAGATGCTCAGGAAAGTCTATGACTAGCAGCACTGGCAATATGGAGGTAGTAATACACGAGGAACTGTATGGACAAAGGACACGTGAAGGTAGTCAGTGGTCTGCGGTAGCAAGTTGTACCACTGCTATAGTGAGGAGGAATGTCCAACAGAAACGAGGGGGTGATGAGAGTCAGCGGTCTGCAGATAGCAAGTTGTACCGCTGTCTGAGTGAAGGAGTGGAATCCAAGTGGAGGTATCCGGGTAGTCAGTGGTCTGCGATAGCAAGTTGTACCACTGCTATGTGAGAGGATACTGGAACAGGTGATACAGGAAACAGGGATCAGTGGTCTGCCTTCAGCAAGTTGTACCACTGAATATATATGTGAGGAGGTGCACGGGGAGAGACTGCAACACAAGATATACACGGGCACCTTGACTTTGAACCACAGTGATATGCACAATATAAATGTATAGATGACTGAACAATACTGCCAATATAGAAAGTCTCTTGAAGTAGTCCAGCATAAGATAACACAGTCAATGATGGCAATAGACTCAGCGGATAGCACACTCCAGAGGAGAACCAACACAGTCCAGCAAGGTATGCAATACACAGCACAGTCAATGAGAAGTATGCATACCGTGGTTCAGGAGGCAGTCAGACAGGAGTGCAGAGATACCTGAACGGCAGGAGGCCGGCAGGATGCGAAGTCCCTGGATGGGTGAAGCGGTGGTCTAGTAGGTGCAGCGCACGGGTAGGTAGACCAGCAGGGAACACAGGAAAGCGTGGAGAGCGGATCAGCAGTAGATGGATGAGTAGTGCTGAGGAGTAGCAGCAGCGGGTCTCTGCGGGAACACGGAGGTAGCCAATAGCAACCAGCAGGTGCAGTAACGATGGGACACGGGAGAGCAGAGTTGAACAGGCACTGTTGATCACGGAGAATAGCGGGTAGCAATAGTGGAGGCAGACTCAAGGAAACACGGGAGCGTTGACAAGGACTGAAGACTGAAGCGCACAGAGGCAGCGGATAGGAATCAGCCAAACAGTCACGATGAAACACAGACGGGTTGCAGGTTGAAGACTGTAGTGCACGGAGGCAGCGGATAGGAATCAGCTAGCAGTCACGATGATGAAACACAGACGAGTTGCAGGTTGAAGACTGTAGTGCACGGAGGCAGCGGATAGGAATCAGCTAGCAGTCACGATGATGAAACACAGACGAGTTGCAGGTTGAAGACTGTAGTGCACGGAGGCAGCGGATAGGCATCAGCTAACAGTCCCAATAATAAATGGTAGAGTAGAAGTGGTTAGAAGACTGTAGTGCACGGAGGCAGCGGATAGGAATCAGCTCACAGTCACGATGATACAGTAGATGGTAGAAGTGGTATGGGAACCACAGTAGGAGAAGTGGTTTGAAGACTGTAGTGCACGGAGGCAGCGGATAGGAATCAGCTCACAGTCACGATGATACAGTAGATGGTAGAAGTGGTATGGGAACCACAGTAGTAGAAGTGGTTTGGAAACCACAGAGGTAGAAGTGGTTTGGAAACCACAGGAATCAGCTGGGCTGAATAAACGAGGAAACACAGGAACACCTTCAGAGACTCATGGGGAATGAGACTCCAAGATCAGGCAACGTGGTGTTGACCACAGGTGCTTAATATAGGGAGGTTGCCTGATCTGCCAATTAAGTTAAAGGAACATACACTGAAGGTTTGGAAAGGGCTGCGCATGCGCAGTCCCTCAGGATAGAGGACGTCCACGGTTCCTAATAGTCCGGGAAGAAGCACTCACAGTCCGGTGAGTGACAGTACCCCCCCTTTTAAAGGTGGGCACAGAACGCCTGGAACCGGGCTTGTCCGGATTTTTGGAATAAAACTTCTTCAGAAGGGCAGGAGCATTAAGATCTTCAGCTTTGATCCATGAACGCTCTTCAGGACCAAAGCCCTTCCAATGAACGAGGAAACGGAGGACTCCTCGCGAAATTTTTGCATCCAATACCTCAGTAATCTCGAAATCCTCCTCCTGATGAACTTGAACTGGCTGCGGTGCTGAGGGAGGAGTCGAGAAACGATTGATAATAAGAGGTTTGAGTAAGGACACATGGAAGGCATTGGAAATCCGAAGATTCTTAGGAAGAAGAAGTTTAACACATACTGGATTGATAACTTGAATGATCCTATATGGACCAATAAAACGAGGGGCGAATTTCATAGATGGAACCTTCAAACGAATATTTTTGGTAGATAACCAAACCCGATCTCCAATTTTTAGTGGTGGAATAGCCCGCCTCTTCTTATCTGCGAAAGACTTATATTTGTTAGATGTCTTCTTTAAACAGGTTTTGACCTGAGACCAGATATTTTTGAAGGTCTGACAAGCAGTCTCCACAGCAGGAACTTGGGTGGGTGGGAGGGCAGGAAATTCCGGAAAAGACGGATGGTGACCGTAAACCACAAAGAATGGAGTTTTGGATGATGACTCATGGTACATGTTGTTATGGGCGAATTCAGCCCAAGGGAGCAATTCTACCCAGTTGTCTTGGTTGGCTGAAGAGAACATCCTAATAAAAGTCTCAAGATCTTGATTGACTCGTTCCGTTTGTCCGTTAGATTGCGGATGGTACGATGATGAGAGTGCTAATCGTATGCCCAAGGTTTTACAAAGGGCCCGCCAGAATCTGGAAACGAATTGTACTCCTCTATCTGACACAATCTCAGACGGACATCCATGGATGCGGAAGATTTCTTTAATGAAATGTTCAGCCAGAGTAGACGAGGAAGGTAAACCGGACTGAGGGACGAAATGAGCCATCTTCGAAAATCTGTCTACCACTACCCAAATAGTATTGTGATTCTTACTTGGTGGCAAATCAGTAACGAAATCCATACTAATATGGGTCCAAGGTTTGGACGGAATGGGTAGTGGTCGCAGCAACCCTGCTGGAGTTCTGCGGGAGGATTTGAACTGAGAACATAAATCACAGGAAGCAATAAACTCTTTGACGTCTCTCCTCATTGAAGGCCACCAGTAACTTCGAGAGAGAATCTCAAAGGTCTTGTGTTCACCGGCGTGTCCGGAAAAACGAGAGGCATGGAACCACGAAAGGATTTTCCTCCTCAGAGTAGGAGGCACGAGGGTCTTCCCAAATGGTAGCATTTTGGTGGATGAAGCAGCCAGAGAAATACATTTGGGGTCTAGAATAGCATGGTTGGGAACCTCTTCTACATCAGAGGACGTCACCAAAGCTCGAGATAGAGCGTCAGCTTTCTTGTTCTTAGCGGCTGGTTTGAAGGTTATAATTAATTCAAAACGGGAAAAGAAAAGAGACCATCTTGCTTGACGAGGGTTCAAGCATTGAGCAGATTGCAAATATGACAAGTTCTTATGATCCGTGAAGATCGTCACCGGATGGCGAGCTCCTTCCAACAAGTATCTCCATTCCTCCAATGCAGCTTTGATGGCCAGCAACTCCTTGTCCCCGATAGTATAGTTTTTCTCTGCGGGCAGAAGACCCCGAGAATAGAAGGCACAAGGATGTAATTTTTGTTGCTCCGAGCGTTGGGAGAGAATGGCTCCTAAGCCCACATTAGAGGCATCTACTTCTAGGAAGAAGGGAAGTGTCACATCAGGCTGTCGAAGAATGGGAGCAGACGAGAAGGACTCTTTGAGAATTTGAAAGGCTTGGAGAGCCTCAGATGACCATTGCTTAGTATTAGCCCCTTTCCGAGTTAGGGCCACAATAGGAGATGCAATGGATGAAAAGTCTTGAATGAAGCGTCTATAGTAATTGGCAAAACCTAAAAAACGCTGGATGGCACGAAGAGTAGTTGGCTGAGGCCAATGTAGTACAGCATTTACTTTGTCTGGATCCATCTTCAGGCCAACTCCGGAAACTATATACCCCAAGAATGGAATCTGGGGTAATTCGAATGAACATTTTTCCAATTTACAGAACAATGAGTTTTTCCGTAGTCTGGAGAGGACCTCTGCCACATGTTGGTGATGAGAAGGCAGGTCCTGTGAGAAGATCAATATGTCGTCCAGGTAGACAACGACACATACATATAATAAGTCCCGAAAGATCTCATTGATGAAACCCTGGAAAACAGCGGGGGCATTACACAGCCCGAAGGGCATTACTAAATATTCGTAATGCCCATCTCTGGTGTTGAACGCGGTCTTCCATTCGTCACCGGAACGGATTCTAATTAAATTGTAGGCACCACGAAGATCCAACTTAGTAAATATCCGAGCTCCCTTGATGCGATCAAATAGCTCAGTGATCAGCGGAATGGGATACCGATTCTTGATAGTAATGGCGTTGAGTCCACGAAAATCTATACAAGGGCGTAATGATCCATCCTTCTTTTTGACGAAGAAGAACCCAGCTCCAGCGGGAGAGGTGGAAGGTCGAATGAAGCCGCGCTGGAGATTCTCCTGTATGTACTCAGATGTGGCTTGAGTTTCAGGTAACGAGAGAGGATAGACCCGGCCCCTGGGAGGAGTCTTGCCAGGTAGAAGGTCGATCGGACAATCCCAAGAACGATGAGGAGGAAGACGTTCAGACTGAGCTTTATCAAACACATCGGCAAATGAAGCATACTGAGGAGGGAGTCCCGGGGAGGAATATGCGATGGAAGATTGCTGTACTTTAAGAGGAATAACTTGAGAAAGACAACGCTGGTGACATTCAGACCCCCAAGACATAACTTGAGGAGTGCGCCAGTCAATCTGGGGAGAGTGACACTGAAGCCATGGAAGGCCTAAGACAATCGGACTTGTCGTAACTGGAAGAATTAAAAACGAAATTTCTTCATGGTGTAGTGCACCAATCTGAAGGGTTACTGGAGACGTACTCTGGGTGATGAGACCGTTGATGAGACGTGATCCATCTATAGCCGTCACAGTAATGGGTGTTTTTAAAGTGATCACTGGTAGGGACCATTGATTCACTAGTGATTTAGAAATGAAATTTCCTGCTGCTCCGGAATCAATCAATGCCTGGGACTCAAAGGATTTGGTAGCAAAGGAGATCGTAACCTCAAAAGCGCAGACTTTAGATTTCATAAACGATGGAGAGGACTCCAGGGACCCTAACTTCACCTCTCCAGAACTAGTTAGGGCCTGGCATTTCCCGATCTCTTAGGGCAAGAGCTGAGCATATGCGTGGAATCAGCACAATAGATACAGAGTCTATTCTTTACTCTTCGTCTCCTCTCCTCTGAAGATAATTTGGAACGTCCTATCTCCATGGGAATCACAGAGGATGGAGCTGGACGAAATTGAGGGTTTGAACGAAGAGGTGCTTTGACAGCCGTTGTTTTCTCAGACTCTCTTTCACGAAATCTCATATCTACACGATGGCAAAGAGAGATCAAATCTTCTAGTGACGAAGGAAGCTCTTGGGTAGTCAGTGCATCTTTAATTTTATCGGAGAGCCCCTGCCAGAAGGCGGCAACTAATGCTTCAGTGTTCCACTGAAGTTCAGAGGCTAGGATCCTAAATTGAATGACATACTGTCCTACTGTATGGGAGCCTTGTCGCAAACGAAGAATGCTGGAAGCAGCGGAAGTCACACGACCTGGTTCATCGAACACACTTCGGAACGTGGAAATGAATTTGGCACTATCTTGTAGAATTGGATCGTTTCTCTCCCACAGAGGGGAGGCCCAAGCCAGGGCTTGTCCAGAAAACAATGAGATAAGATAGGCCACTCTGGAACGATGGGTAGAAAAATTTTGAGGTTGGAGTTCAAAATGGACTGAACATTGGTTAAGGAAACCTCTACAAGTTTTGGGGTCCCCGTCATATTTTGACGGAGTAGGCAGGTGAAGCGTAGGAGCTGTAGACACCTGGGATGGCACTGGGGAAACGGAGGCAAGCACAGGAGCTTCAATATTAGCTGTAACAGTCTGTCCAGATGTTCCTTGGGAGGTTAACGATTGGTAACATTGAAGTAACAGCTGTTGGCGAGCATCCTGTTGCTCCACACGGCTGACCAGATGCTGCAGCATCTCCTTAGCGGTAGGTTCCGTATCTGGGTCTGTCATGGCCTGATCTTACTGTCACGGGCACTAGGAGTCTTTACCCAGGGATCACCAGGTGATAGGCTTACCAGAGCAGTATAGGTGGTAATATGGTACTCTGGTAGCAGGGTGATCACGGAACAGGAAATAGCAGGTGATGAGATGCTCAGGAAAGTCTATGACTAGCAGCACTGGCAATATGGAGGTAGTAATACACGAGGAACTGTATGGACAAAGGACACGTGAAGGTAGTCAGTGGTCTGCGGTAGCAAGTTGTACCACTGCTATAGTGAGGAGGAATGTCCAACAGAAACGAGGGGGTGATGAGAGTCAGCGGTCTGCAGATAGCAAGTTGTACCGCTGTCTGAGTGAAGGAGTGGAATCCAAGTGGAGGTATCCGGGTAGTCAGTGGTCTGCGATAGCAAGTTGTACCACTGCTATGTGAGAGGATACTGGAACAGGTGATACAGGAAACAGGGATCAGTGGTCTGCCTTCAGCAAGTTGTACCACTGAATATATATGTGAGGAGGTGCACGGGGAGAGACTGCAACACAAGATATACACGGGCACCTTGACTTTGAACCACAGTGATATGCACAATATAAATGTATAGATGACTGAACAATACTGCCAATATAGAAAGTCTCTTGAAGTAGTCCAGCATAAGATAACACAGTCAATGATGGCAATAGACTCAGCGGATAGCACACTCCAGAGGAGAACCAACACAGTCCAGCAAGGTATGCAATACACAGCACAGTCAATGAGAAGTATGCATACCGTGGTTCAGGAGGCAGTCAGACAGGAGTGCAGAGATACCTGAACGGCAGGAGGCCGGCAGGATGCGAAGTCCCTGGATGGGTGAAGCGGTGGTCTAGTAGGTGCAGCGCACGGGTAGGTAGACCAGCAGGGAACACAGGAAAGCGTGGAGAGCGGATCAGCAGTAGATGGATGAGTAGTGCTGAGGAGTAGCAGCAGCGGGTCTCTGCGGGAACACGGAGGTAGCCAATAGCAACCAGCAGGTGCAGTAACGATGGGACACGGGAGAGCAGAGTTGAACAGGCACTGTTGATCACGGAGAATAGCGGGTAGCAATAGTGGAGGCAGACTCAAGGAAACACGGGAGCGTTGACAAGGACTGAAGACTGAAGCGCACAGAGGCAGCGGATAGGAATCAGCCAAACAGTCACGATGAAACACAGACGGGTTGCAGGTTGAAGACTGTAGTGCACGGAGGCAGCGGATAGGAATCAGCTAGCAGTCACGATGATGAAACACAGACGAGTTGCAGGTTGAAGACTGTAGTGCACGGAGGCAGCGGATAGGAATCAGCTAGCAGTCACGATGATGAAACACAGACGAGTTGCAGGTTGAAGACTGTAGTGCACGGAGGCAGCGGATAGGCATCAGCTAACAGTCCCAATAATAAATGGTAGAGTAGAAGTGGTTAGAAGACTGTAGTGCACGGAGGCAGCGGATAGGAATCAGCTCACAGTCACGATGATACAGTAGATGGTAGAAGTGGTATGGGAACCACAGTAGGAGAAGTGGTTTGAAGACTGTAGTGCACGGAGGCAGCGGATAGGAATCAGCTCACAGTCACGATGATACAGTAGATGGTAGAAGTGGTATGGGAACCACAGTAGTAGAAGTGGTTTGGAAACCACAGAGGTAGAAGTGGTTTGGAAACCACAGGAATCAGCTGGGCTGAATAAACGAGGAAACACAGGAACACCTTCAGAGACTCATGGGGAATGAGACTCCAAGATCAGGCAACGTGGTGTTGACCACAGGTGCTTAATATAGGGAGGTTGCCTGATCTGCCAATTAAGTTAAAGGAACATACACTGAAGGTTTGGAAAGGGCTGCGCATGCGCAGTCCCTCAGGATAGAGGACGTCCACGGTTCCTAATAGTCCGGGAAGAAGCACTCACAGTCCGGTGAGTGACAGTACCCCCCCTTTTAAAGGTGGGCACAGAACGCCTGGAACCGGGCTTGTCCGGATTTTTGGAATAAAACTTCTTCAGAAGGGCAGGAGCATTAAGATCTTCAGCTTTGATCCATGAACGCTCTTCAGGACCAAAGCCCTTCCAATGAACGAGGAAACGGAGGACTCCTCGCGAAATTTTTGCATCCAATACCTCAGTAATCTCGAAATCCTCCTCCTGATGAACTTGAACTGGCTGCGGTGCTGAGGGAGGAGTCGAGAAACGATTGATAATAAGAGGTTTGAGTAAGGACACATGGAAGGCATTGGAAATCCGAAGATTCTTAGGAAGAAGAAGTTTAACACATACTGGATTGATAACTTGAATGATCCTATATGGACCAATAAAACGAGGGGCGAATTTCATAGATGGAACCTTCAAACGAATATTTTTGGTAGATAACCAAACCCGATCTCCAATTTTTAGTGGTGGAATAGCCCGCCTCTTCTTATCTGCGAAAGACTTATATTTGTTAGATGTCTTCTTTAAACAGGTTTTGACCTGAGACCAGATATTTTTGAAGGTCTGACAAGCAGTCTCCACAGCAGGAACTTGGGTGGGTGGGAGGGCAGGAAATTCCGGAAAAGACGGATGGTGACCGTAAACCACAAAGAATGGAGTTTTGGATGATGACTCATGGTACATGTTGTTATGGGCGAATTCAGCCCAAGGGAGCAATTCTACCCAGTTGTCTTGGTTGGCTGAAGAGAACATCCTAATAAAAGTCTCAAGATCTTGATTGACTCGTTCCGTTTGTCCGTTAGATTGCGGATGGTACGATGATGAGAGTGCTAATCGTATGCCCAAGGTTTTACAAAGGGCCCGCCAGAATCTGGAAACGAATTGTACTCCTCTATCTGACACAATCTCAGACGGACATCCATGGATGCGGAAGATTTCTTTAATGAAATGTTCAGCCAGAGTAGACGAGGAAGGTAAACCGGACTGAGGGACGAAATGAGCCATCTTCGAAAATCTGTCTACCACTACCCAAATAGTATTGTGATTCTTACTTGGTGGCAAATCAGTAACGAAATCCATACTAATATGGGTCCAAGGTTTGGACGGAATGGGTAGTGGTCGCAGCAACCCTGCTGGAGTTCTGCGGGAGGATTTGAACTGAGAACATAAATCACAGGAAGCAATAAACTCTTTGACGTCTCTCCTCATTGAAGGCCACCAGTAACTTCGAGAGAGAATCTCAAAGGTCTTGTGTTCACCGGCGTGTCCGGAAAAACGAGAGGCATGGAACCACGAAAGGATTTTCCTCCTCAGAGTAGGAGGCACGAGGGTCTTCCCAAATGGTAGCATTTTGGTGGATGAAGCAGCCAGAGAAATACATTTGGGGTCTAGAATAGCATGGTTGGGAACCTCTTCTACATCAGAGGACGTCACCAAAGCTCGAGATAGAGCGTCAGCTTTCTTGTTCTTAGCGGCTGGTTTGAAGGTTATAATTAATTCAAAACGGGAAAAGAAAAGAGACCATCTTGCTTGACGAGGGTTCAAGCATTGAGCAGATTGCAAATATGACAAGTTCTTATGATCCGTGAAGATCGTCACCGGATGGCGAGCTCCTTCCAACAAGTATCTCCATTCCTCCAATGCAGCTTTGATGGCCAGCAACTCCTTGTCCCCGATAGTATAGTTTTTCTCTGCGGGCAGAAGACCCCGAGAATAGAAGGCACAAGGATGTAATTTTTGTTGCTCCGAGCGTTGGGAGAGAATGGCTCCTAAGCCCACATTAGAGGCATCTACTTCTAGGAAGAAGGGAAGTGTCACATCAGGCTGTCGAAGAATGGGAGCAGACGAGAAGGACTCTTTGAGAATTTGAAAGGCTTGGAGAGCCTCAGATGACCATTGCTTAGTATTAGCCCCTTTCCGAGTTAGGGCCACAATAGGAGATGCAATGGATGAAAAGTCTTGAATGAAGCGTCTATAGTAATTGGCAAAACCTAAAAAACGCTGGATGGCACGAAGAGTAGTTGGCTGAGGCCAATGTAGTACAGCATTTACTTTGTCTGGATCCATCTTCAGGCCAACTCCGGAAACTATATACCCCAAGAATGGAATCTGGGGTAATTCGAATGAACATTTTTCCAATTTACAGAACAATGAGTTTTTCCGTAGTCTGGAGAGGACCTCTGCCACATGTTGGTGATGAGAAGGCAGGTCCTGTGAGAAGATCAATATGTCGTCCAGGTAGACAACGACACATACATATAATAAGTCCCGAAAGATCTCATTGATGAAACCCTGGAAAACAGCGGGGGCATTACACAGCCCGAAGGGCATTACTAAATATTCGTAATGCCCATCTCTGGTGTTGAACGCGGTCTTCCATTCGTCACCGGAACGGATTCTAATTAAATTGTAGGCACCACGAAGATCCAACTTAGTAAATATCCGAGCTCCCTTGATGCGATCAAATAGCTCAGTGATCAGCGGAATGGGATACCGATTCTTGATAGTAATGGCGTTGAGTCCACGAAAATCTATACAAGGGCGTAATGATCCATCCTTCTTTTTGACGAAGAAGAACCCAGCTCCAGCGGGAGAGGTGGAAGGTCGAATGAAGCCGCGCTGGAGATTCTCCTGTATGTACTCAGATGTGGCTTGAGTTTCAGGTAACGAGAGAGGATAGACCCGGCCCCTGGGAGGAGTCTTGCCAGGTAGAAGGTCGATCGGACAATCCCAAGAACGATGAGGAGGAAGACATTCAGACTGAGCTTTATCAAACACATCGGCAAATGAAGCATACTGAGGAGGGAGTCCCGGGGAGGAATATGCGATGGAAGATTGCTGTACTTTAAGAGGAATAACTTGAGAAAGACAACGCTGGTGACATTCAGACCCCCAAGACATAACTTGAGGAGTGCGCCAGTCAATCTGGGGAGAGTGACACTGAAGCCATGGAAGGCCTAAGACAATCGGACTTGTCGTAACTGGAAGAATTAAAAACGAAATTTCTTCATGGTGTAGTGCACCAATCTGAAGGGTTACTGGAGACGTACTCTGGGTGATGAGACCGTTGATGAGACGTGATCCATCTATAGCCGTCACAGTAATGGGTGTTTTTAAAGTGATCACTGGTAGGGACCATTGATTCACTAGTGATTTAGAAATGAAATTTCCTGCTGCTCCGGAATCAATCAATGCCTGGGACTCAAAGGATTTGGTAGCAAAGGAGATCGTAACCTCAAAAGCGCAGACTTTAGATTTCATAAACGATGGAGAGGACTCCAGGGACCCTAACTTCACCTCTCCAGAACTAGTTAGGGCCTGGCATTTCCCGATCTCTTAGGGCAAGAGCTGAGCATATGCGTGGAATCAGCACAATAGATACAGAGTCTATTCTTTACTCTTCGTCTCCTCTCCTCTGAAGATAATTTGGAACGTCCTATCTCCATGGGAATCACAGAGGATGGAGCTGGACGAAATTGAGGGTTTGAACGAAGAGGTGCTTTGACAGCCGTTGTTTTCTCAGACTCTCTTTCACGAAATCTCATATCTACACGATGGCAAAGAGAGATCAAATCTTCTAGTGACGAAGGAAGCTCTTGGGTAGTCAGTGCATCTTTAATTTTATCGGAGAGCCCCTGCCAGAAGGCGGCAACTAATGCTTCAGTGTTCCACTGAAGTTCAGAGGCTAGGATCCTAAATTGAATGACATACTGTCCTACTGTATGGGAGCCTTGTCGCAAACGAAGAATGCTGGAAGCAGCGGAAGTCACACGACCTGGTTCATCGAACACACTTCGGAACGTGGAAATGAATTTGGCACTATCTTGTAGAATTGGATCGTTTCTCTCCCACAGAGGGGAGGCCCAAGCCAGGGCTTGTCCAGAAAACAATGAGATAAGATAGGCCACTCTGGAACGATGGGTAGAAAAATTTTGAGGTTGGAGTTCAAAATGGACTGAACATTGGTTAAGGAAACCTCTACAAGTTTTGGGGTCCCCGTCATATTTTGACGGAGTAGGCAGGTGAAGCGTAGGAGCTGTAGACACCTGGGATGGCACTGGGGAAACGGAGGCAAGCACAGGAGCTTCAATATTAGCTGTAACAGTCTGTCCAGATGTTCCTTGGGAGGTTAACGATTGGTAACATTGAAGTAACAGCTGTTGGCGAGCATCCTGTTGCTCCACACGGCTGACCAGATGCTGCAGCATCTCCTTAGCGGTAGGTTCCGTATCTGGGTCTGTCATGGCCTGATCTTACTGTCACGGGCACTAGGAGTCTTTACCCAGGGATCACCAGGTGATAGGCTTACCAGAGCAGTATAGGTGGTAATATGGTACTCTGGTAGCAGGGTGATCACGGAACAGGAAATAGCAGGTGATGAGATGCTCAGGAAAGTCTATGACTAGCAGCACTGGCAATATGGAGGTAGTAATACACGAGGAACTGTATGGACAAAGGACACGTGAAGGTAGTCAGTGGTCTGCGGTAGCAAGTTGTACCACTGCTATAGTGAGGAGGAATGTCCAACAGAAACGAGGGGGTGATGAGAGTCAGCGGTCTGCAGATAGCAAGTTGTACCGCTGTCTGAGTGAAGGAGTGGAATCCAAGTGGAGGTATCCGGGTAGTCAGTGGTCTGCGATAGCAAGTTGTACCACTGCTATGTGAGAGGATACTGGAACAGGTGATACAGGAAACAGGGATCAGTGGTCTGCCTTCAGCAAGTTGTACCACTGAATATATATGTGAGGAGGTGCACGGGGAGAGACTGCAACACAAGATATACACGGGCACCTTGACTTTGAACCACAGTGATATGCACAATATAAATGTATAGATGACTGAACAATACTGCCAATATAGAAAGTCTCTTGAAGTAGTCCAGCATAAGATAACACAGTCAATGATGGCAATAGACTCAGCGGATAGCACACTCCAGAGGAGAACCAACACAGTCCAGCAAGGTATGCAATACACAGCACAGTCAATGAGAAGTATGCATACCGTGGTTCAGGAGGCAGTCAGACAGGAGTGCAGAGATACCTGAACGGCAGGAGGCCGGCAGGATGCGAAGTCCCTGGATGGGTGAAGCGGTGGTCTAGTAGGTGCAGCGCACGGGTAGGTAGACCAGCAGGGAACACAGGAAAGCGTGGAGAGCGGATCAGCAGTAGATGGATGAGTAGTGCTGAGGAGTAGCAGCAGCGGGTCTCTGCGGGAACACGGAGGTAGCCAATAGCAACCAGCAGGTGCAGTAACGATGGGACACGGGAGAGCAGAGTTGAACAGGCACTGTTGATCACGGAGAATAGCGGGTAGCAATAGTGGAGGCAGACTCAAGGAAACACGGGAGCGTTGACAAGGACTGAAGACTGAAGCGCACAGAGGCAGCGGATAGGAATCAGCCAAACAGTCACGATGAAACACAGACGGGTTGCAGGTTGAAGACTGTAGTGCACGGAGGCAGCGGATAGGAATCAGCTAGCAGTCACGATGATGAAACACAGACGAGTTGCAGGTTGAAGACTGTAGTGCACGGAGGCAGCGGATAGGAATCAGCTAGCAGTCACGATGATGAAACACAGACGAGTTGCAGGTTGAAGACTGTAGTGCACGGAGGCAGCGGATAGGCATCAGCTAACAGTCCCAATAATAAATGGTAGAGTAGAAGTGGTTAGAAGACTGTAGTGCACGGAGGCAGCGGATAGGAATCAGCTCACAGTCACGATGATACAGTAGATGGTAGAAGTGGTATGGGAACCACAGTAGGAGAAGTGGTTTGAAGACTGTAGTGCACGGAGGCAGCGGATAGGAATCAGCTCACAGTCACGATGATACAGTAGATGGTAGAAGTGGTATGGGAACCACAGTAGTAGAAGTGGTTTGGAAACCACAGAGGTAGAAGTGGTTTGGAAACCACAGGAATCAGCTGGGCTGAATAAACGAGGAAACACAGGAACACCTTCAGAGACTCATGGGGAATGAGACTCCAAGATCAGGCAACGTGGTGTTGACCACAGGTGCTTAATATAGGGAGGTTGCCTGATCTGCCAATTAAGTTAAAGGAACATACACTGAAGGTTTGGAAAGGGCTGCGCATGCGCAGTCCCTCAGGATAGAGGACGTCCACGGTTCCTAATAGTCCGGGAAGAAGCACTCACAGTCCGGTGAGTGACAGTACCCCCCCTTTTAAAGGTGGGCACAGAACGCCTGGAACCGGGCTTGTCCGGATTTTTGGAATAAAACTTCTTCAGAAGGGCAGGAGCATTAAGATCTTCAGCTTTGATCCATGAACGCTCTTCAGGACCAAAGCCCTTCCAATGAACGAGGAAACGGAGGACTCCTCGCGAAATTTTTGCATCCAATACCTCAGTAATCTCGAAATCCTCCTCCTGATGAACTTGAACTGGCTGCGGTGCTGAGGGAGGAGTCGAGAAACGATTGATAATAAGAGGTTTGAGTAAGGACACATGGAAGGCATTGGAAATCCGAAGATTCTTAGGAAGAAGAAGTTTAACACATACTGGATTGATAACTTGAATGATCCTATATGGACCAATAAAACGAGGGGCGAATTTCATAGATGGAACCTTCAAACGAATATTTTTGGTAGATAACCAAACCCGATCTCCAATTTTTAGTGGTGGAATAGCCCGCCTCTTCTTATCTGCGAAAGACTTATATTTGTTAGATGTCTTCTTTAAACAGGTTTTGACCTGAGACCAGATATTTTTGAAGGTCTGACAAGCAGTCTCCACAGCAGGAACTTGGGTGGGTGGGAGGGCAGGAAATTCCGGAAAAGACGGATGGTGACCGTAAACCACAAAGAATGGAGTTTTGGATGATGACTCATGGTACATGTTGTTATGGGCGAATTCAGCCCAAGGGAGCAATTCTACCCAGTTGTCTTGGTTGGCTGAAGAGAACATCCTAATAAAAGTCTCAAGATCTTGATTGACTCGTTCCGTTTGTCCGTTAGATTGCGGATGGTACGATGATGAGAGTGCTAATCGTATGCCCAAGGTTTTACAAAGGGCCCGCCAGAATCTGGAAACGAATTGTACTCCTCTATCTGACACAATCTCAGACGGACATCCATGGATGCGGAAGATTTCTTTAATGAAATGTTCAGCCAGAGTAGACGAGGAAGGTAAACCGGACTGAGGGACGAAATGAGCCATCTTCGAAAATCTGTCTACCACTACCCAAATAGTATTGTGATTCTTACTTGGTGGCAAATCAGTAACGAAATCCATACTAATATGGGTCCAAGGTTTGGACGGAATAGGTAGTGGTCGCAGCAACCCTGCTGGAGTTCTGCGGGAGGATTTGAACTGAGAACATAAATCACAGGAAGCAATAAACTCTTTGACGTCTCTCCTCATTGAAGGCCACCAGTAACTTCGAGAGAGAATCTCAAAGGTCTTGTGTTCACCGGCGTGTCCGGAAAAACGAGAGACATGGAACCACGAAAGGATTTTCCTCCTCAGAGTAGGAGGCACGAGGGTCTTCCCAAATGGTAGCATTTTGGTGGATGAAGCAGCCAGAGAAATACATTTGGGGTCTAGAATAGCATGGTTGGGAACCTCTTCTACATCAGAGGACGTCACCAAAGCTCGAGATAGAGCGTCAGCTTTCTTGTTCTTAGCGGCTGGTTTGAAGGTTATAATTAATTCAAAACGGGAAAAGAAAAGAGACCATCTTGCTTGACGAGGGTTCAAGCATTGAGCAGATTGCAAATATGACAAGTTCTTATGATCCGTGAAGATCGTCACCGGATGGCGAGCTCCTTCCAA
This sequence comes from Mixophyes fleayi, assembly GCF_038048845.1. NCBI lineage: Eukaryota > Metazoa > Chordata > Amphibia > Anura > Limnodynastidae > Mixophyes > Mixophyes fleayi. The sequence goes on along the minus strand of NW_027446321.1, from coordinate 27,194 downwards.
CAAGTATCTCCATTCCTCCAATGCAGCTTTGATGGCCAGCAACTCCTTGTCCCCGATAGTATAGTTTTTCTCTGCGGGCAGAAGACCCCGAGAATAGAAGGCACAAGGATGTAATTTTTGTTGCTCCGAGCGTTGGGAGAGAATGGCTCCTAAGCCCACATTAGAGGCATCTACTTCTAGGAAGAAGGGAAGTGTCACATCAGGCTGTCGAAGAATGGGAGCAGACGAGAAGGACTCTTTGAGAATTTGAAAGGCTTGGAGAGCCTCAGATGACCATTGCTTAGTATTAGCCCCTTTCCGAGTTAGGGCCACAATAGGAGATGCAATGGATGAAAAGTCTTGAATGAAGCGTCTATAGTAATTGGCAAAACCTAAAAAACGCTGGATGGCACGAAGAGTAGTTGGCTGAGGCCAATGTAGTACAGCATTTACTTTGTCTGGATCCATCTTCAGGCCAACTCCGGAAACTATATACCCCAAGAATGGAATCTGGGGTAATTCGAATGAACATTTTTCCAATTTACAGAACAATGAGTTTTTCCGTAGTCTGGAGAGGACCTCTGCCACATGTTGGTGATGAGAAGGCAGGTCCTGTGAGAAGATCAATATGTCGTCCAGGTAGACAACGACACATACATATAATAAGTCCCGAAAGATCTCATTGATGAAACCCTGGAAAACAGCGGGGGCATTACACAGCCCGAAGGGCATTACTAAATATTCGTAATGCCCATCTCTGGTGTTGAACGCGGTCTTCCATTCGTCACCGGAACGGATTCTAATTAAATTGTAGGCACCACGAAGATCCAACTTAGTAAATATCCGAGCTCCCTTGATGCGATCAAATAGCTCAGTGATCAGCGGAATGGGATACCGATTCTTGATAGTAATGGCGTTGAGTCCACGAAAATCTATACAAGGGCGTAATGATCCATCCTTCTTTTTGACGAAGAAGAACCCAGCTCCAGCGGGAGAGGTGGAAGGTCGAATGAAGCCGCGCTGGAGATTCTCCTGTATGTACTCAGATGTGGCTTGAGTTTCAGGTAACGAGAGAGGATAGACCCGGCCCCTGGGAGGAGTCTTGCCAGGTAGAAGGTCGATCGGACAATCCCAAGAACGATGAGGAGGAAGACGTTCAGACTGAGCTTTATCAAACACATCGGCAAATGAAGCATACTGAGGAGGGAGTCCCGGGGAGGAATATGCGATGGAAGATTGCTGTACTTTAAGAGGAATAACTTGAGAAAGACAACGCTGGTGACATTCAGACCCCCAAGACATAACTTGAGGAGTGCGCCAGTCAATCTGGGGAGAGTGACACTGAAGCCATGGAAGGCCTAAGACAATCGGACTTGTCGTAACTGGAAGAATTAAAAACGAAATTTCTTCATGGTGTAGTGCACCAATCTGAAGGGTTACTGGAGACGTACTCTGGGTGATGAGACCGTTGATGAGACGTGATCCATCTATAGCCGTCACAGTAATGGGTGTTTTTAAAGTGATCACTGGTAGGGACCATTGATTCACTAGTGATTTAGAAATGAAATTTCCTGCTGCTCCGGAATCAATCAATGCCTGGGACTCAAAGGATTTGGTAGCAAAGGAGATCGTAACCTCAAAAGCGCAGACTTTAGATTTCATAAACGATGGAGAGGACTCCAGGGACCCTAACTTCACCTCTCCAGAACTAGTTAGGGCCTGGCATTTCCCGATCTCTTAGGGCAAGAGCTGAGCATATGCGTGGAATCAGCACAATAGATACAGAGTCTATTCTTTACTCTTCGTCTCCTCTCCTCTGAAGATAATTTGGAACGTCCTATCTCCATGGGAATCACAGAGGATGGAGCTGGACGAAATTGAGGGTTTGAACGAAGAGGTGCTTTGACAGCCGTTGTTTTCTCAGACTCTCTTTCACGAAATCTCATATCTACACGATGGCAAAGAGAGATCAAATCTTCTAGTGACGAAGGAAGCTCTTGGGTAGTCAGTGCATCTTTAATTTTATCGGAGAGCCCCTGCCAGAAGGCGGCAACTAATGCTTCAGTGTTCCACTGAAGTTCAGAGGCTAGGATCCTAAATTGAATGACATACTGTCCTACTGTATGGGAGCCTTGTCGCAAACGAAGAATGCTGGAAGCAGCGGAAGTCACACGACCTGGTTCATCGAACACACTTCGGAACGTGGAAATGAATTTGGCACTATCTTGTAGAATTGGATCGTTTCTCTCCCACAGAGGGGAGGCCCAAGCCAGGGCTTGTCCAGAAAACAATGAGATAAGATAGGCCACTCTGGAACGATGGGTAGAAAAATTTTGAGGTTGGAGTTCAAAATGGACTGAACATTGGTTAAGGAAACCTCTACAAGTTTTGGGGTCCCCGTCATATTTTGACGGAGTAGGCAGGTGAAGCGTAGGAGCTGTAGACACCTGGGATGGCACTGGGGAAACGGAGGCAAGCACAGGAGCTTCAATATTAGCTGTAACAGTCTGTCCAGATGTTCCTTGGGAGGTTAACGATTGGTAACATTGAAGTAACAGCTGTTGGCGAGCATCCTGTTGCTCCACACGGCTGACCAGATGCTGCAGCATCTCCTTAGCGGTAGGTTCTGTATCTGGGTCTGTCATGGCCTGATCTTACTGTCACGGGCACTAGGAGTCTTTACCCAGGGATCACCAGGTGATAGGCTTACCAGAGCAGTATAGGTGGTAATATGGTACTCTGGTAGCAGGGTGATCACGGAACAGGAAATAGCAGGTGATGAGATGCTCAGGAAAGTCTATGACTAGCAGCACTGGCAATATGGAGGTAGTAATACACGAGGAACTGTATGGACAAAGGACACGTGAAGGTAGTCAGTGGTCTGCGGTAGCAAGTTGTACCACTGCTATAGTGAGGAGGAATGTCCAACAGAAACGAGGGGGTGATGAGAGTCAGCGGTCTGCAGATAGCAAGTTGTACCGCTGTCTGAGTGAAGGAGTGGAATCCAAGTGGAGGTATCCGGGTAGTCAGTGGTCTGCGATAGCAAGTTGTACCACTGCTATGTGAGAGGATACTGGAACAGGTGATACAGGAAACAGGGATCAGTGGTCTGCCTTCAGCAAGTTGTACCACTGAATATATATGTGAGGAGGTGCACGGGGAGAGACTGCAACACAAGATATACACGGGCACCTTGACTTTGAACCACAGTGATATGCACAATATAAATGTATAGATGACTGAACAATACTGCCAATATAGAAAGTCTCTTGAAGTAGTCCAGCATAAGATAACACAGTCAATGATGGCAATAGACTCAGCGGATAGCACACTCCAGAGGAGAACCAACACAGTCCAGCAAGGTATGCAATACACAGCACAGTCAATGAGAAGTATGCATACCGTGGTTCAGGAGGCAGTCAGACAGGAGTGCAGAGATACCTGAACGGCAGGAGGCCGGCAGGATGCGAAGTCCCTGGATGGGTGAAGCGGTGGTCTAGTAGGTGCAGCGCACGGGTAGGTAGACCAGCAGGGAACACAGGAAAGCGTGGAGAGCGGATCAGCAGTAGATGGATGAGTAGTGCTGAGGAGTAGCAGCAGCGGGTCTCTGCGGGAACACGGAGGTAGCCAATAGCAACCAGCAGGTGCAGTAACGATGGGACACGGGAGAGCAGAGTTGAACAGGCACTGTTGATCACGGAGAATAGCGGGTAGCAATAGTGGAGGCAGACTCAAGGAAACACGGGAGCGTTGACAAGGACTGAAGACTGAAGCGCACAGAGGCAGCGGATAGGAATCAGCCAAACAGTCACGATGAAACACAGACGGGTTGCAGGTTGAAGACTGTAGTGCACGGAGGCAGCGGATAGGAATCAGCTAGCAGTCACGATGATGAAACACAGACGAGTTGCAGGTTGAAGACTGTAGTGCACGGAGGCAGCGGATAGGAATCAGCTAGCAGTCACGATGATGAAACACAGACGAGTTGCAGGTTGAAGACTGTAGTGCACGGAGGCAGCGGATAGGCATCAGCTAACAGTCCCAATAATAAATGGTAGAGTAGAAGTGGTTAGAAGACTGTAGTGCACGGAGGCAGCGGATAGGAATCAGCTCACAGTCACGATGATACAGTAGATGGTAGAAGTGGTATGGGAACCACAGTAGGAGAAGTGGTTTGAAGACTGTAGTGCACGGAGGCAGCGGATAGGAATCAGCTCACAGTCACGATGATACAGTAGATGGTAGAAGTGGTATGGGAACCACAGTAGTAGAAGTGGTTTGGAAACCACAGAGGTAGAAGTGGTTTGGAAACCACAGGAATCAGCTGGGCTGAATAAACGAGGAAACACAGGAACACCTTCAGAGACTCATGGGGAATGAGACTCCAAGATCAGGCAACGTGGTGTTGACCACAGGTGCTTAATATAGGGAGGTTGCCTGATCTGCCAATTAAGTTAAAGGAACATACACTGAAGGTTTGGAAAGGGCTGCGCATGCGCAGTCCCTCAGGATAGAGGACGTCCACGGTTCCTAATAGTCCGGGAAGAAGCACTCACAGTCCGGTGAGTGACAGTACCCCCCCTTTTAAAGGTGGGCACAGAACGCCTGGAACCGGGCTTGTCCGGATTTTTGGAATAAAACTTCTTCAGAAGGGCAGGAGCATTAAGATCTTCAGCTTTGATCCATGAACGCTCTTCAGGACCAAAGCCCTTCCAATGAACGAGGAAACGGAGGACTCCTCGCGAAATTTTTGCATCCAATACCTCAGTAATCTCGAAATCCTCCTCCTGATGAACTTGAACTGGCTGCGGTGCTGAGGGAGGAGTCGAGAAACGATTGATAATAAGAGGTTTGAGTAAGGACACATGGAAGGCATTGGAAATCCGAAGATTCTTAGGAAGAAGAAGTTTAACACATACTGGATTGATAACTTGAATGATCCTATATGGACCAATAAAACGAGGGGCGAATTTCATAGATGGAACCTTCAAACGAATATTTTTGGTAGATAACCAAACCCGATCTCCAATTTTTAGTGGTGGAATAGCCCGCCTCTTCTTATCTGCGAAAGACTTATATTTGTTAGATGTCTTCTTTAAACAGGTTTTGACCTGAGACCAGATATTTTTGAAGGTCTGACAAGCAGTCTCCACAGCAGGAACTTGGGTGGGTGGGAGGGCAGGAAATTCCGGAAAAGACGGATGGTGACCGTAAACCACAAAGAATGGAGTTTTGGATGATGACTCATGGTACATGTTGTTATGGGCGAATTCAGCCCAAGGGAGCAATTCTACCCAGTTGTCTTGGTTGGCTGAAGAGAACATCCTAATAAAAGTCTCAAGATCTTGATTGACTCGTTCCGTTTGTCCGTTAGATTGCGGATGGTACGATGATGAGAGTGCTAATCGTATGCCCAAGGTTTTACAAAGGGCCCGCCAGAATCTGGAAACGAATTGTACTCCTCTATCTGACACAATCTCAGACGGACATCCATGGATGCGGAAGATTTCTTTAATGAAATGTTCAGCCAGAGTAGACGAGGAAGGTAAACCGGACTGAGGGACGAAATGAGCCATCTTCGAAAATCTGTCTACCACTACCCAAATAGTATTGTGATTCTTACTTGGTGGCAAATCAGTAACGAAATCCATACTAATATGGGTCCAAGGTTTGGACGGAATGGGTAGTGGTCGCAGCAACCCTGCTGGAGTTCTGCGGGAGGATTTGAACTGAGAACATAAATCACAGGAAGCAATAAACTCTTTGACGTCTCTCCTCATTGAAGGCCACCAGTAACTTCGAGAGAGAATCTCAAAGGTCTTGTGTTCACCGGCGTGTCCGGAAAAACGAGAGGCATGGAACCACGAAAGGATTTTCCTCCTCAGAGTAGGAGGCACGAGGGTCTTCCCAAATGGTAGCATTTTGGTGGATGAAGCAGCCAGAGAAATACATTTGGGGTCTAGAATAGCATGGTTGGGAACCTCTTCTACATCAGAGGACGTCACCAAAGCTCGAGATAGAGCGTCAGCTTTCTTGTTCTTAGCGGCTGGTTTGAAGGTTATAATTAATTCAAAACGGGAAAAGAAAAGAGACCATCTTGCTTGACGAGGGTTCAAGCATTGAGCAGATTGCAAATATGACAAGTTCTTATGATCCGTGAAGATCGTCACCGGATGGCGAGCTCCTTCCAACAAGTATCTCCATTCCTCCAATGCAGCTTTGATGGCCAGCAACTCCTTGTCCCCGATAGTATAGTTTTTCTCTGCGGGCAGAAGACCCCGAGAATAGAAGGCACAAGGATGTAATTTTTGTTGCTCCGAGCGTTGGGAGAGAATGGCTCCTAAGCCCACATTAGAGGCATCTACTTCTAGGAAGAAGGGAAGTGTCACATCAGGCTGTCGAAGAATGGGAGCAGACGAGAAGGACTCTTTGAGAATTTGAAAGGCTTGGAGAGCCTCAGATGACCATTGCTTAGTATTAGCCCCTTTCCGAGTTAGGGCCACAATAGGAGATGCAATGGATGAAAAGTCTTGAATGAAGCGTCTATAGTAATTGGCAAAACCTAAAAAACGCTGGATGGCACGAAGAGTAGTTGGCTGAGGCCAATGTAGTACAGCATTTACTTTGTCTGGATCCATCTTCAGGCCAACTCCGGAAACTATATACCCCAAGAATGGAATCTGGGGTAATTCGAATGAACATTTTTCCAATTTACAGAACAATGAGTTTTTCCGTAGTCTGGAGAGGACCTCTGCCACATGTTGGTGATGAGAAGGCAGGTCCTGTGAGAAGATCAATATGTCGTCCAGGTAGACAACGACACATACATATAATAAGTCCCGAAAGATCTCATTGATGAAACCCTGGAAAACAGCGGGGGCATTACACAGCCCGAAGGGCATTACTAAATATTCGTAATGCCCATCTCTGGTGTTGAACGCGGTCTTCCATTCGTCACCGGAACGGATTCTAATTAAATTGTAGGCACCACGAAGATCCAACTTAGTAAATATCCGAGCTCCCTTGATGCGATCAAATAGCTCAGTGATCAGCGGAATGGGATACCGATTCTTGATAGTAATGGCGTTGAGTCCACGAAAATCTATACAAGGGCGTAATGATCCATCCTTCTTTTTGACGAAGAAGAACCCAGCTCCAGCGGGAGAGGTGGAAGGTCGAATGAAGCCGCGCTGGAGATTCTCCTGTATGTACTCAGATGTGGCTTGAGTTTCAGGTAACGAGAGAGGATAGACCCGGCCCCTGGGAGGAGTCTTGCCAGGTAGAAGGTCGATCGGACAATCCCAAGAACGATGAGGAGGAAGACGTTCAGACTGAGCTTTATCAAACACATCGGCAAATGAAGCATACTGAGGAGGGAGTCCCGGGGAGGAATATGCGATGGAAGATTGCTGTACTTTAAGAGGAATAACTTGAGAAAGACAACGCTGGTGACATTCAGACCCCCAAGACATAACTTGAGGAGTGCGCCAGTCAATCTGGGGAGAGTGACACTGAAGCCATGGAAGGCCTAAGACAATCGGACTTGTCGTAACTGGAAGAATTAAAAACGAAATTTCTTCATGGTGTAGTGCACCAATCTGAAGGGTTACTGGAGACGTACTCTGGGTGATGAGACCGTTGATGAGACGTGATCCATCTATAGCCGTCACAGTAATGGGTGTTTTTAAAGTGATCACTGGTAGGGACCATTGATTCACTAGTGATTTAGAAATGAAATTTCCTGCTGCTCCGGAATCAATCAATGCCTGGGACTCAAAGGATTTGGTAGCAAAGGAGATCGTAACCTCAAAAGCGCAGACTTTAGATTTCATAAACGATGGAGAGGACTCCAGGGACCCTAACTTCACCTCTCCAGAACTAGTTAGGGCCTGGCATTTCCCGATCTCTTAGGGCAAGAGCTGAGCATATGCGTGGAATCAGCACAATAGATACAGAGTCTATTCTTTACTCTTCGTCTCCTCTCCTCTGAAGATAATTTGGAACGTCCTATCTCCATGGGAATCACAGAGGATGGAGCTGGACGAAATTGAGGGTTTGAACGAAGAGGTGCTTTGACAGCCGTTGTTTTCTCAGACTCTCTTTCACGAAATCTCATATCTACACGATGGCAAAGAGAGATCAAATCTTCTAGTGACGAAGGAAGCTCTTGGGTAGTCAGTGCATCTTTAATTTTATCGGAGAGCCCCTGCCAGAAGGCGGCAACTAATGCTTCAGTGTTCCACTGAAGTTCAGAGGCTAGGATCCTAAATTGAATGACATACTGTCCTACTGTATGGGAGCCTTGTCGCAAACGAAGAATGCTGGAAGCAGCGGAAGTCACACGACCTGGTTCATCGAACACACTTCGGAACGTGGAAATGAATTTGGCACTATCTTGTAGAATTGGATCGTTTCTCTCCCACAGAGGGGAGGTCCAAGCCAGGGCTTGTCCAGAAAACAATGAGATAAGATAGGCCACTCTGGAACGATGGGTAGAAAAATTTTGAGGTTGGAGTTCAAAATGGACTGAACATTGGTTAAGGAAACCTCTACAAGTTTTGGGGTCCCCGTCATATTTTGACGGAGTAGGCAGGTGAAGCGTAGGAGCTGTAGACACCTGGGATGGCACTGGGGAAACGGAGGCAAGCACAGGAGCTTCAATATTAGCTGTAACAGTCTGTCCAGATGTTCCTTGGGAGGTTAACGATTGGTAACATTGAAGTAACAGCTGTTGGCGAGCATCCTGTTGCTCCACACGGCTGACCAGATGCTGCAGCATCTCCTTAGCGGTAGGTTCCGTATCTGGGTCTGTCATGGCCTGATCTTACTGTCACGGGCACTAGGAGTCTTTACCCAGGGATCACCAGGTGATAGGCTTACCAGAGCAGTATAGGTGGTAATATGGTACTCTGGTAGCAGGGTGATCACGGAACAGGAAATAGCAGGTGATGAGATGCTCAGGAAAGTCTATGACTAGCAGCACTGGCAATATGGAGGTAGTAATACACGAGGAACTGTATGGACAAAGGACACGTGAAGGTAGTCAGTGGTCTGCGGTAGCAAGTTGTACCACTGCTATAGTGAGGAGGAATGTCCAACAGAAACGAGGGGGTGATGAGAGTCAGCGGTCTGCAGATAGCAAGTTGTACCGCTGTCTGAGTGAAGGAGTGGAATCCAAGTGGAGGTATCCGGGTAGTCAGTGGTCTGCGATAGCAAGTTGTACCACTGCTATGTGAGAGGATACTGGAACAGGTGATACAGGAAACAGGGATCAGTGGTCTGCCTTCAGCAAGTTGTACCACTGAATATATATGTGAGGAGGTGCACGGGGAGAGACTGCAACACAAGATATACACGGGCACCTTGACTTTGAACCACAGTGATATGCACAATATAAATGTATAGATGACTGAACAATACTGCCAATATAGAAAGTCTCTTGAAGTAGTCCAGCATAAGATAACACAGTCAATGATGGCAATAGACTCAGCGGATAGCACACTCCAGAGGAGAACCAACACAGTCCAGCAAGGTATGCAATACACAGCACAGTCAATGAGAAGTATGCATACCGTGGTTCAGGAGGCAGTCAGACAGGAGTGCAGAGATACCTGAACGGCAGGAGGCCGGCAGGATGCGAAGTCCCTGGATGGGTGAAGCGGTGGTCTAGTAGGTGCAGCGCACGGGTAGGTAGACCAGCAGGGAACACAGGAAAGCGTGGAGAGCGGATCAGCAGTAGATGGATGAGTAGTGCTGAGGAGTAGCAGCAGCGGGTCTCTGCGGGAACACGGAGGTAGCCAATAGCAACCAGCAGGTGCAGTAACGATGGGACACGGGAGAGCAGAGTTGAACAGGCACTGTTGATCACGGAGAATAGCGGGTAGCAATAGTGGAGGCAGACTCAAGGAAACACGGGAGCGTTGACAAGGACTGAAGACTGAAGCGCACAGAGGCAGCGGATAGGAATCAGCCAAACAGTCACGATGAAACACAGACGGGTTGCAGGTTGAAGACTGTAGTGCACGGAGGCAGCGGATAGGAATCAGCTAGCAGTCACGATGATGAAACACAGACGAGTTGCAGGTTGAAGACTGTAGTGCACGGAGGCAGCGGATAGGAATCAGCTAGCAGTCACGATGATGAAACACAGACGAGTTGCAGGTTGAAGACTGTAGTGCACGGAGGCAGCGGATAGGCATCAGCTAACAGTCCCAATAATAAATGGTAGAGTAGAAGTGGTTAGAAGACTGTAGTGCACGGAGGCAGCGGATAGGAATCAGCTCACAGTCACGATGATACAGTAGATGGTAGAAGTGGTATGGGAACCACAGTAGGAGAAGTGGTTTGAAGACTGTAGTGCACGGAGGCAGCGGATAGGAATCAGCTCACAGTCACGATGATACAGTAGATGGTAGAAGTGGTATGGGAACCACAGTAGTAGAAGTGGTTTGGAAACCACAGAGGTAGAAGTGGTTTGGAAACCACAGGAATCAGCTGGGCTGAATAAACGAGGAAACACAGGAACACCTTCAGAGACTCATGGGGAATGAGACTCCAAGATCAGGCAACGTGGTGTTGACCACAGGTGCTTAATATAGGGAGGTTGCCTGATCTGCCAATTAAGTTAAAGGAACATACACTGAAGGTTTGGAAAGGGCTGCGCATGCGCAGTCCCTCAGGATAGAGGACGTCCACGGTTCCTAATAGTCCGGGAAGAAGCACTCACAGTCCGGTGAGTGACAGTACCCCCCCTTTTAAAGGTGGGCACAGAACGCCTGGAACCGGGCTTGTCCGGATTTTTGGAATAAAACTTCTTCAGAAGGGCAGGAGCATTAAGATCTTCAGCTTTGATCCATGAACGCTCTTCAGGACCAAAGCCCTTCCAATGAACGAGGAAACGGAGGACTCCTCGCGAAATTTTTGCATCCAATACCTCAGTAATCTCGAAATCCTCCTCCTGATGAACTTGAACTGGCTGCGGTGCTGAGGGAGGAGTCGAGAAACGATTGATAATAAGAGGTTTGAGTAAGGACACATGGAAGGCATTGGAAATCCGAAGATTCTTAGGAAGAAGAAGTTTAACACATACTGGATTGATAACTTGAATGATCCTATATGGACCAATAAAACGAGGGGCGAATTTCATAGATGGAACCTTCAAACGAATATTTTTGGTAGATAACCAAACCCGATCTCCAATTTTTAGTGGTGGAATAGCCCGCCTCTTCTTATCTGCGAAAGACTTATATTTGTTAGATGTCTTCTTTAAACAGGTTTTGACCTGAGACCAGATATTTTTGAAGGTCTGACAAGCAGTCTCCACAGCAGGAACTTGGGTGGGTGGGAGGGCAGGAAATTCCGGAAAAGACGGATGGTGACCGTAAACCACAAAGAATGGAGTTTTGGATGATGACTCATGGTACATGTTGTTATGGGCGAATTCAGCCCAAGGGAGCAATTCTACCCAGTTGTCTTGGTTGGCTGAAGAGAACATCCTAATAAAAGTCTCAAGATCTTGATTGACTCGTTCCGTTTGTCCGTTAGATTGCGGATGGTACGATGATGAGAGTGCTAATCGTATGCCCAAGGTTTTACAAAGGGCCCGCCAGAATCTGGAAACGAATTGTACTCCTCTATCTGACACAATCTCAGACGGACATCCATGGATGCGGAAGATTTCTTTAATGAAATGTTCAGCCAGAGTAGACGAGGAAGGTAAACCGGACTGAGGGACGAAATGAGCCATCTTCGAAAATCTGTCTACCACTACCCAAATAGTATTGTGATTCTTACTTGGTGGCAAATCAGTAACGAAATCCATACTAATATGGGTCCAAGGTTTGGACGGAATGGGTAGTGGTCGCAGCAACCCTGCTGGAGTTCTGCGGGAGGATTTGAACTGAGAACATAAATCACAGGAAGCAATAAACTCTTTGACGTCTCTCCTCATTGAAGGCCACCAGTAACTTCGAGAGAGAATCTCAAAGGTCTTGTGTTCACCGGCGTGTCCGGAAAAACGAGAGGCATGGAACCACGAAAGGATTTTCCTCCTCAGAGTAGGAGGCACGAGGGTCTTCCCAAATGGTAGCATTTTGGTGGATGAAGCAGCCAGAGAAATACATTTGGGGTCTAGAATAGCATGGTTGGGAACCTCTTCTACATCAGAGGACGTCACCAAAGCTCGAGATAGAGCGTCAGCTTTCTTGTTCTTAGCGGCTGGTTTGAAGGTTATAATTAATTCAAAACGGGAAAAGAAAAGAGACCATCTTGCTTGACGAGGGTTCAAGCATTGAGCAGATTGCAAATATGACAAGTTCTTATGATCCGTGAAGATCGTCACCGGATGGCGAGCTCCTTCCAACAAGTATCTCCATTCCTCCAATGCAGCTTTGATGGCCAGCAACTCCTTGTCCCCGATAGTATAGTTTTTCTCTGCGGGCAGAAGACCCCGAGAATAGAAGGCACAAGGATGTAATTTTTGTTGCTCCGAGCGTTGGGAGAGAATGGCTCCTAAGCCCACATTAGAGGCATCTACTTCTAGGAAGAAGGGAAGTGTCACATCAGGCTGTCGAAGAATGGGAGCAGACGAGAAGGACTCTTTGAGAATTTGAAAGGCTTGGAGAGCCTCAGATGACCATTGCTTAGTATTAGCCCCTTTCCGAGTTAGGGCCACAATAGGAGATGCAATGGATGAAAAGTCTTGAATGAAGCGTCTATAGTAATTGGCAAAACCTAAAAAACGCTGGATGGCACGAAGAGTAGTTGGCTGAGGCCAATGTAGTACAGCATTTACTTTGTCTGGATCCATCTTCAGGCCAACTCCGGAAACTATATACCCCAAGAATGGAATCTGGGGTAATTCGAATGAACATTTTTCCAATTTACAGAACAATGAGTTTTTCCGTAGTCTGGAGAGGACCTCTGCCACATGTTGGTGATGAGAAGGCAGGTCCTGTGAGAAGATCAATATGTCGTCCAGGTAGACAACGACACATACATATAATAAGTCCCGAAAGATCTCATTGATGAAACCCTGGAAAACAGCGGGGGCATTACACAGCCCGAAGGGCATTACTAAATATTCGTAATGCCCATCTCTGGTGTTGAACGCGGTCTTCCATTCGTCACCGGAACGGATTCTAATTAAATTGTAGGCACCACGAAGATCCAACTTAGTAAATATCCGAGCTCCCTTGATGCGATCAAATAGCTCAGTGATCAGCGGAATGGGATACCGATTCTTGATAGTAATGGCGTTGAGTCCACGAAAATCTATACAAGGGCGTAATGATCCATCCTTCTTTTTGACGAAGAAGAACCCAGCTCCAGCGGGAGAGGTGGAAGGTCGAATGAAGCCGCGCTGGAGATTCTCCTGTATGTACTCAGATGTGGCTTGAGTTTCAGGTAACGAGAGAGGATAGACCCGGCCCCTGGGAGGAGTCTTGCCAGGTAGAAGGTCGATCGGACAATCCCAAGAACGATGAGGAGGAAGACGTTCAGACTGAGCTTTATCAAACACATCGGCAAATGAAGCATACTGAGGAGGGAGTCCCGGGGAGGAATATGCGATGGAAGATTGCTGTACTTTAAGAGGAATAACTTGAGAAAGACAACGCTGGTGACATTCAGACCCCCAAGACATAACTTGAGGAGTGCGCCAGTCAATCTGGGGAGAGTGACACTGAAGCCATGGAAGGCCTAAGACAATCGGACTTGTCGTAACTGGAAGAATTAAAAACGAAATTTCTTCATGGTGTAGTGCACCAATCTGAAGGGTTACTGGAGACGTACTCTGGGTGATGAGACCGTTGATGAGACGTGATCCATCTATAGCCGTCACAGTAATGGGTGTTTTTAAAGTGATCACTGGTAGGGACCATTGATTCACTAGTGATTTAGAAATGAAATTTCCTGCTGCTCCGGAATCAATCAATGCCTGGGACTCAAAGGATTTGGTAGCAAAGGAGATCGTAACCTCAAAAGCGCAGACTTTAGATTTCATAAACGATGGAGAGGACTCCAGGGACCCTAACTTCACCTCTCCAGAACTAGTTAGGGCCTGGCATTTCCCGATCTCTTAGGGCAAGAGCTGAGCATATGCGTGGAATCAGCACAATAGATACAGAGTCTATTCTTTACTCTTCGTCTCCTCTCCTCTGAAGATAATTTGGAACGTCCTATCTCCATGGGAATCACAGAGGATGGAGCTGGACGAAATTGAGGGTTTGAACGAAGAGGTGCTTTGACAGCCGTTGTTTTCTCAGACTCTCTTTCACGAAATCTCATATCTACACGATGGCAAAGAGAGATCAAATCTTCTAGTGACGAAGGAAGCTCTTGGGTAGTCAGTGCATCTTTAATTTTATCGGAGAGCCCCTGCCAGAAGGCGGCAACTAATGCTTCAGTGTTCCACTGAAGTTCAGAGGCTAGGATCCTAAATTGAATGACATACTGTCCTACTGTATGGGAGCCTTGTCGCAAACGAAGAATGCTGGAAGCAGCGGAAGTCACACGACCTGGTTCATCGAACACACTTCGGAACGTGGAAATGAATTTGGCACTATCTTGTAGAATTGGATCGTTTCTCTCCCACAGAGGGGAGGCCCAAGCCAGGGCTTGTCCAGAAAACAATGAGATAAGATAGGCCACTCTGGAGCGATGGGTAGAAAAATTTTGAGGTTGGAGTTCAAAATGGACTGAACATTGGTTAAGGAAACCTCTACAAGTTTTGGGGTCCCCGTCATATTTTGACGGAGTAGGCAGGTGAAGCGTAGGAGCTGTAGACACCTGGGATGGCACTGGGGAAACGGAGGCAAGCACAGGAGCTTCAATATTAGCTGTAACAGTCTGTCCAGATGTTCCTTGGGAGGTTAACGATTGGTAACATTGAAGTAACAGCTGTTGGCGAGCATCCTGTTGCTCCACACGGCTGACCAGATGCTGCAGCATCTCCTTAGCGGTAGGTTCCGTATCTGGGTCTGTCATGGCCTGATCTTACTGTCACGGGCACTAGGAGTCTTTACCCAGGGATCACCAGGTGATAGGCTTACCAGAGCAGTATAGGTGGTAATATGGTACTCTGGTAGCAGGGTGATCACGGAACAGGAAATAGCAGGTGATGAGATGCTCAGGAAAGTCTATGACTAGCAGCACTGGCAATATGGAGGTAGTAATACACGAGGAACTGTATGGACAAAGGACACGTGAAGGTAGTCAGTGGTCTGCGGTAGCAAGTTGTACCACTGCTATAGTGAGGAGGAATGTCCAACAGAAACGAGGGGGTGATGAGAGTCAGCGGTCTGCAGATAGCAAGTTGTACCGCTGTCTGAGTGAAGGAGTGGAATCCAAGTGGAGGTATCCGGGTAGTCAGTGGTCTGCGATAGCAAGTTGTACCACTGCTATGTGAGAGGATACTGGAACAGGTGATACAGGAAACAGGGATCAGTGGTCTGCCTTCAGCAAGTTGTACCACTGAATATATATGTGAGGAGGTGCACGGGGAGAGACTGCAACACAAGATATACACGGGCACCTTGACTTTGAACCACAGTGATATGCACAATATAAATGTATAGATGACTGAACAATACTGCCAATATAGAAAGTCTCTTGAAGTAGTCCAGCATAAGATAACACAGTCAATGATGGCAATAGACTCAGCGGATAGCACACTCCAGAGGAGAACCAACACAGTCCAGCAAGGTATGCAATACACAGCACAGTCAATGAGAAGTATGCATACCGTGGTTCAGGAGGCAGTCAGACAGGAGTGCAGAGATACCTGAACGGCAGGAGGCCGGCAGGATGCGAAGTCCCTGGATGGGTGAAGCGGTGGTCTAGTAGGTGCAGCGCACGGGTAGGTAGACCAGCAGGGAACACAGGAAAGCGTGGAGAGCGGATCAGCAGTAGATGGATGAGTAGTGCTGAGGAGTAGCAGCAGCGGGTCTCTGCGGGAACACGGAGGTAGCCAATAGCAACCAGCAGGTGCAGTAACGATGGGACACGGGAGAGCAGAGTTGAACAGGCACTGTTGATCACGGAGAATAGCGGGTAGCAATAGTGGAGGCAGACTCAAGGAAACACGGGAGCGTTGACAAGGACTGAAGACTGAAGCGCACAGAGGCAGCGGATAGGAATCAGCCAAACAGTCACGATGAAACACAGACGGGTTGCAGGTTGAAGACTGTAGTGCACGGAGGCAGCGGATAGGAATCAGCTAGCAGTCACGATGATGAAACACAGACGAGTTGCAGGTTGAAGACTGTAGTGCACGGAGGCAGCGGATAGGAATCAGCTAGCAGTCACGATGATGAAACACAGACGAGTTGCAGGTTGAAGACTGTAGTGCACGGAGGCAGCGGATAGGCATCAGCTAACAGTCCCAATAATAAATGGTAGAGTAGAAGTGGTTAGAAGACTGTAGTGCACGGAGGCAGCGGATAGGAATCAGCTCACAGTCACGATGATACAGTAGATGGTAGAAGTGGTATGGGAACCACAGTAGGAGAAGTGGTTTGAAGACTGTAGTGCACGGAGGCAGCGGATAGGAATCAGCTCACAGTCACGATGATACAGTAGATGGTAGAAGTGGTATGGGAACCACAGTAGTAGAAGTGGTTTGGAAACCACAGAGGTAGAAGTGGTTTGGAAACCACAGGAATCAGCTGGGCTGAATAAACGAGGAAACACAGGAACACCTTCAGAGACTCATGGGGAATGAGACTCCAAGATCAGGCAACGTGGTGTTGACCACAGGTGCTTAATATAGGGAGGTTGCCTGATCTGCCAATTAAGTTAAAGGAACATACACTGAAGGTTTGGAAAGGGCTGCGCATGCGCAGTCCCTCAGGATAGAGGACGTCCACGGTTCCTAATAGTCCGGGAAGAAGCACTCACAGTCCGGTGAGTGACAGTACCCCCCCTTTTAAAGGTGGGCACAGAACGCCTGGAACCGGGCTTGTCCGGATTTTTGGAATAAAACTTCTTCAGAAGGGCAGGAGCATTAAGATCTTCAGCTTTGATCCATGAACGCTCTTCAGGACCAAAGCCCTTCCAATGAACGAGGAAACGGAGGACTCCTCGCGAAATTTTTGCATCCAATACCTCAGTAATCTCGAAATCCTCCTCCTGATGAACTTGAACTGGCTGCGGTGCTGAGGGAGGAGTCGAGAAACGATTGATAATAAGAGGTTTGAGTAAGGACACATGGAAGGCATTGGAAATCCGAAGATTCTTAGGAAGAAGAAGTTTAACACATACTGGATTGATAACTTGAATGATCCTATATGGACCAATAAAACGAGGGGCGAATTTCATAGATGGAACCTTCAAACGAATATTTTTGGTAGATAACCAAACCCGATCTCCAATTTTTAGTGGTGGAATAGCCCGCCTCTTCTTATCTGCGAAAGACTTATATTTGTTAGATGTCTTCTTTAAACAGGTTTTGACCTGAGACCAGATATTTTTGAAGGTCTGACAAGCAGTCTCCACAGCAGGAACTTGGGTGGGTGGGAGGGCAGGAAATTCCGGAAAAGACGGATGGTGACCGTAAACCACAAAGAATGGAGTTTTGGATGATGACTCATGGTACATGTTGTTATGGGCGAATTCAGCCCAAGGGAGCAATTCTACCCAGTTGTCTTGGTTGGCTGAAGAGAACATCCTAATAAAAGTCTCAAGATCTTGATTGACTCGTTCCGTTTGTCCGTTAGATTGCGGATGGTACGATGATGAGAGTGCTAATCGTATGCCCAAGGTTTTACAAAGGGCCCGCCAGAATCTGGAAACGAATTGTACTCCTCTATCTGACACAATCTCAGACGGACATCCATGGATGCGGAAGATTTCTTTAATGAAATGTTCAGCCAGAGTAGACGAGGAAGGTAAACCGGACTGAGGGACGAAATGAGCCATCTTCGAAAATCTGTCTACCACTACCCAAATAGTATTGTGATTCTTACTTGGTGGCAAATCAGTAACGAAATCCATACTAATATGGGTCCAAGGTTTGGACGGAATGGGTAGTGGTCGCAGCAACCCTGCTGGAGTTCTGCGGGAGGATTTGAACTGAGAACATAAATCACAGGAAGCAATAAACTCTTTGACGTCTCTCCTCATTGAAGGCCACCAGTAACTTCGAGAGAGAATCTCAAAGGTCTTGTGTTCACCGGCGTGTCCGGAAAAACGAGAGGCATGGAACCACGAAAGGATTTTCCTCCTCAGAGTAGGAGGCACGAGGGTCTTCCCAAATGGTAGCATTTTGGTGGATGAAGCAGCCAGAGAAATACATTTGGGGTCTAGAATAGCATGGTTGGGAACCTCTTCTACATCAGAGGACGTCACCAAAGCTCGAGATAGAGCGTCAGCTTTCTTGTTCTTAGCGGCTGGTTTGAAGGTTATAATTAATTCAAAACGGGAAAAGAAAAGAGACCATCTTGCTTGACGAGGGTTCAAGCATTGAGCAGATTGCAAATATGACAAGTTCTTATGATCCGTGAAGATCGTCACCGGATGGCGAGCTCCTTCCAACAAGTATCTCCATTCCTCCAATGCAGCTTTGATGGCCAGCAACTCCTTGTCCCCGATAGTATAGTTTTTCTCTGCGGGCAGAAGACCCCGAGAATAGAAGGCACAAGGATGTAATTTTTGTTGCTCCGAGCGTTGGGAGAGAATGGCTCCTAAGCCCACATTAGAGGCATCTACTTCTAGGAAGAAGGGAAGTGTCACATCAGGCTGTCGAAGAATGGGAGCAGACGAGAAGGACTCTTTGAGAATTTGAAAGGCTTGGAGAGCCTCAGATGACCATTGCTTAGTATTAGCCCCTTTCCGAGTTAGGGCCACAATAGGAGATGCAATGGATGAAAAGTCTTGAATGAAGCGTCTATAGTAATTGGCAAAACCTAAAAAACGCTGGATGGCACGAAGAGTAGTTGGCTGAGGCCAATGTAGTACAGCATTTACTTTGTCTGGATCCATCTTCAGGCCAACTCCGGAAACTATATACCCCAAGAATGGAATCTGGGGTAATTCGAATGAACATTTTTCCAATTTACAGAACAATGAGTTTTTCCGTAGTCTGGAGAGGACCTCTGCCACATGTTGGTGATGAGAAGGCAGGTCCTGTGAGAAGATCAATATGTCGTCCAGGTAGACAACGACACATACATATAATAAGTCCCGAAAGATCTCATTGATGAAACCCTGGAAAACAGCGGGGGCATTACACAGCCCGAAGGGCATTACTAAATATTCGTAATGCCCATCTCTGGTGTTGAACGCGGTCTTCCATTCGTCACCGGAACGGATTCTAATTAAATTGTAGGCACCACGAAGATCCAACTTAGTAAATATCCGAGCTCCCTTGATGCGATCAAATAGCTCAGTGATCAGCGGAATGGGATACCGATTCTTGATAGTAATGGCGTTGAGTCCACGAAAATCTATACAAGGGCGTAATGATCCATCCTTCTTTTTGACGAAGAAGAACCCAGCTCCAGCGGGAGAGGTGGAAGGTCGAATGAAGCCGTGCTGGAGATTCTCCTGTATGTACTCAGATGTGGCTTGAGTTTCAGGTAACGAGAGAGGATAGACCCGGCCCCTGGGAGGAGTCTTGCCAGGTAGAAGGTCGATCGGACAATCCCAAGAACGATGAGGAGGAAGACGTTCAGACTGAGCTTTATCAAACACATCGGCAAATGAAGCATACTGAGGAGGGAGTCCCGGGGAGGAATATGCGATGGAAGATTGCTGTACTTTAAGAGGAATAACTTGAGAAAGACAACGCTGGTGACATTCAGACCCCCAAGACATAACTTGAGGAGTGCGCCAGTCAATCTGGGGAGAGTGACACTGAAGCCATGGAAGGCCTAAGACAATCGGACTTGTCGTAACTGGAAGAATTAAAAACGAAATTTCTTCATGGTGTAGTGCACCAATCTGAAGGGTTACTGGAGACGTACTCTGGGTGATGAGACCGTTGATGAGACGTGATCCATCTATAGCCGTCACAGTAATGGGTGTTTTTAAAGTGATCACTGGTAGGGACCATTGATTCACTAGTGATTTAGAAATGAAATTTCCTGCTGCTCCGGAATCAATCAATGCCTGGGACTCAAAGGATTTGGTAGCAAAGGAGATCGTAACCTCAAAAGCGCAGACTTTAGATTTCATAAACGATGGAGAGGACTCCAGGGACCCTAACTTCACCTCTCCAGAACTAGTTAGGGCCTGGCATTTCCCGATCTCTTAGGGCAAGAGCTGAGCATATGCGTGGAATCAGCACAATAGATACAGAGTCTATTCTTTACTCTTCGTCTCCTCTCCTCTGAAGATAATTTGGAACGTCCTATCTCCATGGGAATCACAGAGGATGGAGCTGGACGAAATTGAGGGTTTGAACGAAGAGGTGCTTTGACAGCCGTTGTTTTCTCAGACTCTCTTTCACGAAATCTCATATCTACACGATGGCAAAGAGAGATCAAATCTTCTAGTGACGAAGGAAGCTCTTGGGTAGTCAGTGCATCTTTAATTTTATCGGAGAGCCCCTGCCAGAAGGCGGCAACTAATGCTTCAGTGTTCCACTGAAGTTCAGAGGCTAGGATCCTAAATTGAATGACATACTGTCCTACTGTATGGGAGCCTTGTCGCAAACGAAGAATGCTGGAAGCAGCGGAAGTCACACGACCTGGTTCATCGAACACACTTCGGAACGTGGAAATGAATTTGGCACTATCTTGTAGAATTGGATCGTTTCTCTCCCACAGAGGGGAGGCCCAAGCCAGGGCTTGTCCAGAAAACAATGAGATAAGATAGGCCACTCTGGAACGATGGGTAGAAAAATTTTGAGGTTGGAGTTCAAAATGGACTGAACATTGGTTAAGGAAACCTCTACAAGTTTTGGGGTCCCCGTCATATTTTGACGGAGTAGGCAGGTGAAGCGTAGGAGCTGTAGACACCTGGGATGGCACTGGGGAAACGGAGGCAAGCACAGGAGCTTCAATATTAGCTGTAACAGTCTGTCCAGATGTTCCTTGGGAGGTTAACGATTGGTAACATTGAAGTAACAGCTGTTGGCGAGCATCCTGTTGCTCCACACGGCTGACCAGATGCTGCAGCATCTCCTTAGCGGTAGGTTCCGTATCTGGGTCTGTCATGGCCTGATCTTACTGTCACGGGCACTAGGAGTCTTTACCCAGGGATCACCAGGTGATAGGCTTACCAGAGCAGTATAGGTGGTAATATGGTACTCTGGTAGCAGGGTGATCACGGAACAGGAAATAGCAGGTGATGAGATGCTCAGGAAAGTCTATGACTAGCAGCACTGGCAATATGGAGGTAGTAATACACGAGGAACTGTATGGACAAAGGACACGTGAAGGTAGTCAGTGGTCTGCGGTAGCAAGTTGTACCACTGCTATAGTGAGGAGGAATGTCCAACAGAAACGAGGGGGTGATGAGAGTCAGCGGTCTGCAGATAGCAAGTTGTACCGCTGTCTGAGTGAAGGAGTGGAATCCAAGTGGAGGTATCCGGGTAGTCAGTGGTCTGCGATAGCAAGTTGTACCACTGCTATGTGAGAGGATACTGGAACAGGTGATACAGGAAACAGGGATCAGTGGTCTGCCTTCAGCAAGTTGTACCACTGAATATATATGTGAGGAGGTGCACGGGGAGAGACTGCAACACAAGATATACACGGGCACCTTGACTTTGAACCACAGTGATATGCACAATATAAATGTATAGATGACTGAACAATACTGCCAATATAGAAAGTCTCTTGAAGTAGTCCAGCATAAGATAACACAGTCAATGATGGCAATAGACTCAGCGGATAGCACACTCCAGAGGAGAACCAACACAGTCCAGCAAGGTATGCAATACACAGCACAGTCAATGAGAAGTATGCATACCGTGGTTCAGGAGGCAGTCAGACAGGAGTGCAGAGATACCTGAACGGCAGGAGGCCGGCAGGATGCGAAGTCCCTGGATGGGTGAAGCGGTGGTCTAGTAGGTGCAGCGCACGGGTAGGTAGACCAGCAGGGAACACAGGAAAGCGTGGAGAGCGGATCAGCAGTAGATGGATGAGTAGTGCTGAGGAGTAGCAGCAGCGGGTCTCTGCGGGAACACGGAGGTAGCCAATAGCAACCAGCAGGTGCAGTAACGATGGGACACGGGAGAGCAGAGTTGAACAGGCACTGTTGATCACGGAGAATAGCGGGTAGCAATAGTGGAGGCAGACTCAAGGAAACACGGGAGCGTTGACAAGGACTGAAGACTGAAGCGCACAGAGGCAGCGGATAGGAATCAGCCAAACAGTCACGATGAAACACAGACGGGTTGCAGGTTGAAGACTGTAGTGCACGGAGGCAGCGGATAGGAATCAGCTAGCAGTCACGATGATGAAACACAGACGAGTTGCAGGTTGAAGACTGTAGTGCACGGAGGCAGCGGATAGGAATCAGCTAGCAGTCACGATGATGAAACACAGACGAGTTGCAGGTTGAAGACTGTAGTGCACGGAGGCAGCGGATAGGCATCAGCTAACAGTCCCAATAATAAATGGTAGAGTAGAAGTGGTTAGAAGACTGTAGTGCACGGAGGCAGCGGATAGGAATCAGCTCACAGTCACGATGATACAGTAGATGGTAGAAGTGGTATGGGAACCACAGTAGGAGAAGTGGTTTGAAGACTGTAGTGCACGGAGGCAGCGGATAGGAATCAGCTCACAGTCACGATGATACAGTAGATGGTAGAAGTGGTATGGGAACCACAGTAGTAGAAGTGGTTTGGAAACCACAGAGGTAGAAGTGGTTTGGAAACCACAGGAATCAGCTGGGCTGAATAAACGAGGAAACACAGGAACACCTTCAGAGACTCATGGGGAATGAGACTCCAAGATCAGGCAACGTGGTGTTGACCACAGGTGCTTAATATAGGGAGGTTGCCTGATCTGCCAATTAAGTTAAAGGAACATACACTGAAGGTTTGGAAAGGGCTGCGCATGCGCAGTCCCTCAGGATAGAGGACGTCCACGGTTCCTAATAGTCCGGGAAGAAGCACTCACAGTCCGGTGAGTGACAGTACCCCCCCTTTTAAAGGTGGGCACAGAACGCCTGGAACCGGGCTTGTCCGGATTTTTGGAATAAAACTTCTTCAGAAGGGCAGGAGCATTAAGATCTTCAGCTTTGATCCATGAACGCTCTTCAGGACCAAAGCCCTTCCAATGAACGAGGAAACGGAGGACTCCTCGCGAAATTTTTGCATCCAATACCTCAGTAATCTCGAAATCCTCCTCCTGATGAACTTGAACTGGCTGCGGTGCTGAGGGAGGAGTCGAGAAACGATTGATAATAAGAGGTTTGAGTAAGGACACATGGAAGGCATTGGAAATCCGAAGATTCTTAGGAAGAAGAAGTTTAACACATACTGGATTGATAACTTGAATGATCCTATATGGACCAATAAAACGAGGGGCGAATTTCATAGATGGAACCTTCAAACGAATATTTTTGGTAGATAACCAAACCCGATCTCCAATTTTTAGTGGTGGAATAGCCCGCCTCTTCTTATCTGCGAAAGACTTATATTTGTTAGATGTCTTCTTTAAACAGGTTTTGACCTGAGACCAGATATTTTTGAAGGTCTGACAAGCAGTCTCCACAGCAGGAACTTGGGTGGGTGGGAGGGCAGGAAATTCCGGAAAAGACGGATGGTGACCGTAAACCACAAAGAATGGAGTTTTGGATGATGACTCATGGTACATGTTGTTATGGGCGAATTCAGCCCAAGGGAGCAATTCTACCCAGTTGTCTTGGTTGGCTGAAGAGAACATCCTAATAAAAGTCTCAAGATCTTGATTGACTCGTTCCGTTTGTCCGTTAGATTGCGGATGGTACGATGATGAGAGTGCTAATCGTATGCCCAAGGTTTTACAAAGGGCCCGCCAGAATCTGGAAACGAATTGTACTCCTCTATCTGACACAATCTCAGACGGACATCCATGGATGCGGAAGATTTCTTTAATGAAATGTTCAGCCAGAGTAGACGAGGAAGGTAAACCGGACTGAGGGACGAAATGAGCCATCTTCGAAAATCTGTCTACCACTACCCAAATAGTATTGTGATTCTTACTTGGTGGCAAATCAGTAACGAAATCCATACTAATATGGGTCCAAGGTTTGGACGGAATGGGTAGTGGTCGCAGCAACCCTGCTGGAGTTCTGCGGGAGGATTTGAACTGAGAACATAAATCACAGGAAGCAATAAACTCTTTGACGTCTCTCCTCATTGAAGGCCACCAGTAACTTCGAGAGAGAATCTCAAAGGTCTTGTGTTCACCGGCGTGTCCGGAAAAACGAGAGGCATGGAACCACGAAAGGATTTTCCTCCTCAGAGTAGGAGGCACGAGGGTCTTCCCAAATGGTAGCATTTTGGTGGATGAAGCAGCCAGAGAAATACATTTGGGGTCTAGAATAGCATGGTTGGGAACCTCTTCTACATCAGAGGACGTCACCAAAGCTCGAGATAGAGCGTCAGCTTTCTTGTTCTTAGCGGCTGGTTTGAAGGTTATAATTAATTCAAAACGGGAAAAGAAAAGAGACCATCTTGCTTGACGAGGGTTCAAGCATTGAGCAGATTGCAAATATGACAAGTTCTTATGATCCGTGAAGATCGTCACCGGATGGCGAGCTCCTTCCAACAAGTATCTCCATTCCTCCAATGCAGCTTTGATGGCCAGCAACTCCTTGTCCCCGATAGTATAGTTTTTCTCTGCGGGCAGAAGACCCCGAGAATAGAAGGCACAAGGATGTAATTTTTGTTGCTCCGAGCGTTGGGAGAGAATGGCTCCTAAGCCCACATTAGAGGCATCTACTTCTAGGAAGAAGGGAAGTGTCACATCAGGCTGTCGAAGAATGGGAGCAGACGAGAAGGACTCTTTGAGAATTTGAAAGGCTTGGAGAGCCTCAGATGACCATTGCTTAGTATTAGCCCCTTTCCGAGTTAGGGCCACAATAGGAGATGCAATGGATGAAAAGTCTTGAATGAAGCGTCTATAGTAATTGGCAAAACCTAAAAAACGCTGGATGGCACGAAGAGTAGTTGGCTGAGGCCAATGTAGTACAGCATTTACTTTGTCTGGATCCATCTTCAGGCCAACTCCGGAAACTATATACCCCAAGAATGGAATCTGGGGTAATTCGAATGAACATTTTTCCAATTTACAGAACAATGAGTTTTTCCGTAGTCTGGAGAGGACCTCTGCCACATGTTGGTGATGAGAAGGCAGGTCCTGTGAGAAGATCAATATGTCGTCCAGGTAGACAACGACACATACATATAATAAGTCCCGAAAGATCTCATTGATGAAACCCTGGAAAACAGCGGGGGCATTACACAGCCCGAAGGGCATTACTAAATATTCGTAATGCCCATCTCTGGTGTTGAACGCGGTCTTCCATTCGTCACCGGAACGGATTCTAATTAAATTGTAGGCACCACGAAGATCCAACTTAGTAAATATCCGAGCTCCCTTGATGCGATCAAATAGCTCAGTGATCAGCGGAATGGGATACCGATTCTTGATAGTAATGGCGTTGAGTCCACGAAAATCTATACAAGGGCGTAATGATCCATCCTTCTTTTTGACGAAGAAGAACCCAGCTCCAGCGGGAGAGGTGGAAGGTCGAATGAAGCCGCGCTGGAGATTCTCCTGTATGTACTCAGATGTGGCTTGAGTTTCAGGTAACGAGAGAGGATAGACCCGGCCCCTGGGAGGAGTCTTGCCAGGTAGAAGGTCGATCGGACAATCCCAAGAACGATGAGGAGGAAGACGTTCAGACTGAGCTTTATCAAACACATCGGCAAATGAAGCATACTGAGGAGGGAGTCCCGGGGAGGAATATGCGATGGAAGATTGCTGTACTTTAAGAGGAATAACTTGAGAAAGACAACGCTGGTGACATTCAGACCCCCAAGACATAACTTGAGGAGTGCGCCAGTCAATCTGGGGAGAGTGACACTGAAGCCATGGAAGGCCTAAGACAATCGGACTTGTCGTAACTGGAAGAATTAAAAACGAAATTTCTTCATGGTGTAGTGCACCAATCTGAAGGGTTACTGGAGACGTACTCTGGGTGATGAGACCGTTGATGAGACGTGATCCATCTATAGCCGTCACAGTAATGGGTGTTTTTAAAGTGATCACTGGTAGGGACCATTGATTCACTAGTGATTTAGAAATGAAATTTCCTGCTGCTCCGGAATCAATCAATGCCTGGGACTCAAAGGATTTGGTAGCAAAGGAGATCGTAACCTCAAAAGCGCAGACTTTAGATTTCATAAACGATGGAGAGGACTCCAGGGACCCTAACTTCACCTCTCCAGAACTAGTTAGGGCCTGGCATTTCCCGATCTCTTAGGGCAAGAGCTGAGCATATGCGTGGAATCAGCACAATAGATACAGAGTCTATTCTTTACTCTTCGTCTCCTCTCCTCTGAAGATAATTTGGAACGTCCTATCTCCATGGGAATCACAGAGGATGGAGCTGGACGAAATTGAGGGTTTGAACGAAGAGGTGCTTTGACAGCCGTTGTTTTCTCAGACTCTCTTTCACGAAATCTCATATCTACACGATGGCAAAGAGAGATCAAATCTTCTAGTGACGAAGGAAGCTCTTGGGTAGTCAGTGCATCTTTAATTTTATCGGAGAGCCCCTGCCAGAAGGCGGCAACTAATGCTTCAGTGTTCCACTGAAGTTCAGAGGCTAGGATCCTAAATTGAATGACATACTGTCCTACTGTATGGGAGCCTTGTCGCAAACGAAGAATGCTGGAAGCAGCGGAAGTCACACGACCTGGTTCATCGAACACACTTCGGAACGTGGAAATGAATTTGGCACTATCTTGTAGAATTGGATCGTTTCTCTCCCACAGAGGGGAGGCCCAAGCCAGGGCTTGTCCAGAAAACAATGAGATAAGATAGGCCACTCTGGAACGATGGGTAGAAAAATTTTGAGGTTGGAGTTCAAAATGGACTGAACATTGGTTAAGGAAACCTCTACAAGTTTTGGGGTCCCCGTCATATTTTGACGGAGTAGGCAGGTGAAGCGTAGGAGCTGTAGACACCTGGGATGGCACTGGGGAAACGGAGGCAAGCACAGGAGCTTCAATATTAGCTGTAACAGTCTGTCCAGATGTTCCTTGGGAGGTTAAC